>NC_037671.1:145789728-145804126 GCF_003255815.1 Theropithecus gelada | reverse complement strand
ATATACACCATGGAATACTATGCAGCCATAAAAAAGGATGAGTTTGTGTCCTTTGTAGGGACATGGATGCAGCTGGAAACCATCATTCTTAGCAAACTATCACAAGAACAGAAAACCAAACACCGCATGTTCTCACTCATAGGTGGGAACTGAACAATGAGATCACTTGGACTCAGGAAGGGGAACATCACACACCGGGGCCTATCATGGGGAGGGGGGCGGGGGGAGGGATTGCATTGGGAGTTATACCTGATGTAAATGACGAGTTGATGGGTGCAGCACACCAACATGGCACAAGTATACATATGTAACAAACCTGCACGTTATGCACATGTACCCTACAACTTAAAGTATAATAATAATAAATTAATTAAAAAAAAAAAATAAAAAAAAATAAAGTAGCCCTGATAACACAAGTGAATTGTATGAGCATATGATTCACATTCACAATGTACACCTCTGGCTCATGGGAAATTTTCTCTAACTAGGTGACCAGGGAAGAAAAACGGTTACTAAATCTGATTTATAGGTTGTATCATATAATATATTAGTACCTGCTAGAATTGGACTACTTTTCAAAGAGGGAAAATTTTGAAGTACCGTATCTACTCATTTACTTTGGAGGTGGATGAGACTTCAGCTATTGATTTGTATAGATTTATAGACCATTGCTAATGGTTGGGCTAGATGGTCAGGGGCTCAGAATAAAAAAAACTTGCAGAATAGTATGAGAAGATTGGTGGAAAAAAGTATGTAGATGGTCCTCTGAGAATACATACAGGTTGAGGGAATAATTTTGATTTGTGAATGTTCTTTAAGGGCTTCCTCTTCCTGCAAAGCAGGCAAAATAATCCCTTGCATTGATAGGTCGGCCTCTTTCCTCAGCTGCCCTAGTGCTTGCTCGAATGGGATTATGTGCAAAGTGGCCATGATGGTAGGAGCTCAAAATTATGTTTATCAAATTGAGGATCACAAAGTAAGAATAGTTATTTAACAAAGGGAACATAGATTCACTCCAAAATCCTGGAAATCTGTGTGTGATCTCGTATTGCACCTTGTCAGAAGTTCCTGTACTATCCAATCTGTCATTGAAACCATGACCAGCATTGAACCTGCTGGAGTAAAGGCCCAAGTGATAGACTATCTGACCTTGGAGGCTGCATGAGTTTTGTTTGTTTGTTTGTTTTTGCTGTAGGTCATAAAGTTGACAGAATTATAGGTGATGTCATAAGTAGTTCTGAGCAGTACACCCAAATATTACAGAAATTGCTTCCAAAATTGGAAGAGGTTAAAATCATGTGTTGTGCCATTTTCTTGGTGGTAATTAATGTGAGATGTAGCAGTTGGTCATGCATTTTACAGGTGATTCTAGAACTCAGAGACTTTACTGAGACGGCAAGCCTCTCAATTTTTATGGATTACTTACCCTCTGGAATTCTCGTTTTACTAAAGCGTATAGAGTACTACTTTCTGCCCACCTAAGTCCAGTTAATGTTGTATCATCAATGAAGTAGTTTTTCATGATGACCTCTGGTTTGGTAGGACAATCAAGGCTACCCTAGACCAAATTTTGGTAAAATGATAAAGATTTGTTGTTGTCCATGCCAGGTGAAAGTACCCTGTTTCTGACGTTCACATTTGGCCAAGTCAGCAGTATCTTCCCAGTCATAGAGACTGTGTTGATTCACTCTTGTGAAGAAATTTTTATCTTGATGATGTCTTCTTACATACAATGAACAGATACACTATTGTAAAGCTTAAGAAAACCTAAGAATATTGGGCAGATTGACCAGTACTTCCAGCTTCTCTGGTGTATATGAGAAGTTTGTTCCCTGAAGCATATAGTGCGTATTGTCTGTGTTTAGTATTTCAGAGGGTTTTGATAGCAGCCATAAAAACATCTGGGTAGTTTTTTATTTCTGTGAGAAGACTGTTGGAGAAATTCTGCAACTCTCCATTGACATCTTGTACTGTGTTTTTTCTTTCCAATGGGTGTACATACAGTTCATAAATTGTGACCATTTAATTTATATAATATGGTTTAGAGATTTCTGTATTTCTTCACAGAAGGTTTAATTCACTTATTACAAAAGGGGAAGAGAAGATGTAATGATGATAGGTTTCTGTGAAAATTATTTGTCTAAGATCATACTTATGTGTAGCACAAGATTCCTGATAGAAATAGGGACTTGGCCTTCAGTGCCTGAGGTGAAGTGAGAAAGTTGATAAACCTGACTCAAGGAGGCAAGGCACTTGACTGAATATCACCTCAAGTGTACAAATGCTTTCCTAGATTTACTAAAAGTCTAGATACCTCCCACCTTTAGCCACCTGCCGTGCCTCTAAAGCTTTGCTGCAAGCAAACAAACTGTTATGTCTTTATCATCTTCAAAGAGCATCGCATATCCTCAAGGGTACTAGACTTTTGGAGCCTCTGAGAGCCTTAAAATTATGATAGTAGAATAATAGTTGCACATTGCTTAGCACTGTATGAAATGGGGAATAAAGCAACAGCTAGGAATTTTACTGTCTTTCCTTTGGTGTACAGAAACTTCTCTATCTTGATAAAAGTAACTTAATAAGGCCTAATCTAAGAGGGTTTTTGTGTGGGATAGATGGAATTAGTCTGTTTTTCTGTGTCCTAAGAGACATATACACAGAGATGCTCTGGTGTATTTACACACACACACACACACACAGAATCTGTCTTTCTCTTTCTCTGTTTTCTGAAATTTCCCTGTTAATATACTGTTGATATCTTTACATAAATTTACCTTAAATAATTTTTAATACTTTTATCTTTTTCATTAAAAAAATCTAAAAATATACTATTAAAACTTGTATCACCTGTTAATTTGGATTTAACATGGATACTTGTTTACTTTTTTTTTCAGCCAGCTTTATATGTGAAATACATACCTGATTTTTTTTTTTCATAATTGGGAACTTTGGATTGGGGCCAACAAAAATAAAACCTGACAATTTGTTGCTTATAATTCTAATAATAAGAATGTTTACAGACATATTTTTCTGGTCATTTTGCTAGATTGGTGGATATAAAATAACCCGTATACTTCTATTCACTTTGTAAACCTAGCCTTAATATTATGGTTAGGCAAAAAAATAAATTCTGTTACTCAAGTGCTGTTTCCTTCTATGTTTAGTCTAACTGCTAGCTTATGCAAATATGCTGGTATAATTAATGAGCCATTAAGTCTGTTTATTAGATGATTACATAATTGAGTACCAAGTGGCATTTAGCTGATAGCAAGTCTTGCAGAAATCTTTATACATAATCATGAAAGTATGCATTCTTTTATTAGTATTCTGAATTTGTTCATTTGTTGCATACCCATTTAGACTTCTTGTCGATATAATATATACTTTTTCTCATTACTTACCCTAGCATAACACTTCAGTTTTTAATGAAATATTACAAATATAAACATTTGATAAAATATAAACATACAGCTTAACAAATTGTTGTAAAATAAATACTCATGAAATCTCAATCAAGTAAACAGAGAATTTGCAAGTACTATTTGCATTTGTTGGTCATGACTCCTTCCCTTCCCTCTAATGGTAACATTTTGACTGTTATGATGTTTGCCTCTTTGGTTTACTTATATGTATTTTATTACCTAGTCATGTATTCCTAGACAGTGTATATATTTTTGAGTTTTTACATTTATATGTCATAGTTGTACATATTTTGGGGATATGTGTGATATTTTGATCCGTATATACAATGTGTAGTAATCAAATCAGGGTAATTGTGAACCACCATTTTACTCCCTACTTCCATGAAATCTACTTTTTAAACTCCCACATGAGTAAGAATGTGTGATATTTGCTTTTTGTGCCTGGTTTATTTCACTTAACATAATGATGTCCAGTTCCATCCATGTTGTTGCAAATGAGAGGATTGCATTCTTTTTGATGGCTAAATAATATTCCATTTTGTGTATGTATTACATTTTCTTTATTTATTTGTTGATGGACACTTAGGCTGATTCCATACCTTGGCCATTGTGAATAATGCTGCAGTAAACATGGAAGTGCAGACACCTCTTTGATATACTGATATCCTCTTCTTTGGATATATACTCAGCAGTGGGGTTGCTGAATCATATGTTTATTAGTCTGTTCTCACACTACTATAAAGAAATACCTGAGACTGGGTAATTCATAAAGAAAAGAGATTTCATTGACTTACGGTTCTGCAGGCTGTACAGGAAGGATGGCTGAAGAGGCCTCAGGAAATTTACAATCATGGCGGAAGGCAAAGGGGAAGCAGGCACATCTTACATGGCTGGACAGGAGGAAGAGAGAGAGAAGTGGGAGGTGCCACACACTTTTAAAGAACTAGATCTCATGAGAACTCGCTATCATGGGAAGAGGAGGGGGAGGAATCTGCCTCCGTGATCCAATTACCTCCCACCAAGCTCTCCTCCAAAAATGGGGATTACAATTTGACATGAGATTTGGGTAGGGACACAGATTCAAACCATGTCAATATGGTAGTTATATTTTTAATGTTTTGAGGAACCTCCATGCTCTTTTCCCTAATGGCTGTTCTACTTTGCATTCCCACCAATAGCGTATGAGTTCCCCTTTCTCTGCATCCTCACCAACACTTGTTATTTTTTTTTTGTCTTTTTGATAATAGCCATTCTAACTGAAGTGAAGTGTTATCTTATTTGGGCTTTGATGTGCATTTCCCTGGTAATTAGTGATGGTAAGCATTTTTTCATATACCTCATAGCCATTTGTATGTCTTCTTTTGAGAAATATCTGTTTATATCTTTTGCCCATTTTTAAATTGGATTATTATTATTATTATTATTTGCTACTGAGTTGTTTGAATTCCTTGTATATTCTGCTTATTACACTTTTGTTGGATGGATACTTTACAAATATATTCTCACGTTCGGCAGGTTGTCTCTTCAGTTTGTTCATTGTTTTCTTTGCTGTACAGAAGCTTTTTAGCTTGATGTAATCTCATTTGTCTGTGTTTGCTTTTGAGGGCTTACCCAAAAAATCTTTCCCTGGACCAATGTCCTATAGTGTTTCCCCAGTGTTTTCTCCTAGTAGTTTCATAGTTTCAGGTATTACAGTTAGATCTTTAATCCTTTTGCATGTGGTGAAAAATCTAATTTCAATCTTCTGCATATGAATATTCAGTTTTCCCAGCACCATTTATTAAAGAGAGTGTTTCTTCCCCATTGTATGTTCTTGGAAACTTTGTCAAAAAGGACTTGGCTGTAAGTGTGTAGTTTTATCTCTGGGTTCTTCTTTCTGTTCCATTGGTCTGTGTGTCTGACTAAACAATATGTTTTAATTTTGTTACTTTTTGAACTTCATTTTAATTACTATAGCTTTGTAATAAGTAAAAATAACTGATAGAGCAATTCTTCTTGCTTTGATCTTTTCGAAAATATCTCAAGCTATTTTTAGTCCTTTTCTTTCCATATAAATTCCAAAATCAGCTTATCACATAAACCAACTCACTAAGATTTTAATTATCATTGTATTGAGTCTATAGATCAATGATTGATGAATTAACATCTGCATAATACCATTTTCCAATCTGTAAACATGGCCTATATCGCTGTTTAATTAGATTTTCTTTAATTACTCTTATTAAAGTTTTATAGTTTTCTATGTAGAAGTCTCATATATCTTTCATGGATTTATTTTTTTTAGCTTGATAATATGTTCCCCAGTGTATATTATAGTGTGTGGCAGTATCAGTGAGCAGTTAAGAATGTGGACACTGGAACCACATTGCAACACTGTTGTTAGGGAAGGTCCGTAACCTCTCTGTGCCTCTGTTTCTTTTTATATATGGAGACAAAAGCTGTATGTTTCTTACCAAGTTCATGAGACTGAATATGTTACAACTCTCCCAAATTTAGAACATGGTAAGCACTTGATAAGTAGTGATAAGTGTCTATTAGATTCTTTCAGATTATTAGTGGAGGTATTTTGTTAAATTCTGCACAAATATTTTGTACAGTTTTGATTAAATTATTACATAATATTTATTTAAATTCATAAATAAAGTTAGTCAAGAATACACATCTTTAAAATATTTAACATTCTCATCTTGGTAGGTGCTTTCTCTTTATTTATTGAACTCTTCACATTTTTCAGTCATACATTGTAGCTTTCTTCATATAGATCCTGTCCTTTTTATGTAGTATATTATCATCTGTAATATTATATCATCTATTATCATCTGTTATATTTTTTGCTATTGCTAATGGAGTCTCTTCTTCCATGGTAATGCTTCATTGGTTATTGCTGGTATGTTATAAGTAAATTTATTGGAGTTTTATTTTTGGTACTTTTTTTTTACAGGCCACCTACATAATTTTCACACACACACACACACAAATTCACACACACACACACGCATACTATATATATATGTGTGTGTGTGTATATATATATAAAATATATGTTTTTGTCTCCATATATAAAAGAAATATTTATTTGTAAAATATATATATAGTATGTGTGTATATATGTATGTATGTGTGTATATGTATCCCCCCTGCCATTTCCAATTGTTTTCTCCTTATCAACCAAATAGCAACATCATATTTTTAATTGCTTAGCTGTTAAAGTTGGAGTTTATATTATTTTTATTGCTCTATTAAAAAATTACTATAAACTTTGTGACTTAAAGCCATGCATATTTACTATCTCAGTTTTTGTCTAGACACACCTTAGCTGGTTCCTCTGTTCACAGTCTCACAAGGCTGAAGTCAAGATGTTGACTGTGGCCGTGGTCTCATGTGAAACTCAAGAAACATCTGCTTCCTAACTCACATAGGTTGTTGGCCGAGTTTAGTTCTTTACAGATTTAGGACTGAAACCTTTGTTTTCTTGCTAGCTAAAGGCTGGAGGTCCTTTCTTACAGCTATCTATTGAAAGTTGCCCTCAACTCCGAGCACAGAAGACACCCCAATAAGAAGAGCACTACAGTCTTATGGAATGTAATCTTGTAATCACATACATGTAATCACATCCATCATATCACCTATACCATGCTTCATTGGTTAGAGACATATCATAGGACCTGCCTACACTCGGGAGAAGGGAATCACACAAGAACATGAGCACCAGGATGTGGGCATCTTGGGGGCCACCCTAAGAATCTGGACAATGCAGAGCCATTTTTTCAGTCCAGAAATCCTAACAATACCCTGTTTTAAGCTACTATCTTATCTAAATTATTGCTATAGCTTTTTAACTGGTTTCTTTTTGTCTGCTCCTGGCTAATTTTAGCCTATTACGTGCATAGCAGTTGGAGTGATCCCATTAAAACACAAATCAGGTAATCTCAGTCGTGTACTCACAAAGCTTTTCATATCATCAGTATGAAACCATCCCCAGTGATTTCTCATGTCACCATAAAAAAATCCAGAGTCATCACAATGGATCAGGACCCCCTTCTGATGTGGTTTGGCTCTCTGTCCCCACCCAAATCTCATGTTGAATTGTAATAATCCCCACATGTCAGGGGCGGGGCCAGGCAGAGATAATTGAGTCATGGGTGTGGTTTTCCCCATACTGTTCTCAAGATAGTGAGTTCTCATGAGATCTGATGGTTTTATAAGCATCTGGCATTTCCCCTGCTGGCACTTCTTCCCTTGCCTGCTGCCATGTAAGATGTGCCTTCCACCTTCTGCCATCATTGTGAGGTTTCCCCAGGCATGTGGAACTGTGAGTCCATTAAACCTCTTTCCTTTATAAATTACCCAGTCTTAGGTATGTCTTTATCAGTGGTGTGAAAAAGGATTAATACACCTACCTAGTATTGTTTTGACCTCATCTCCTAATACAAGTTGAGTATCCCTTATCAGAAATTTTTAATTTTGTTCATTGGCGGTTCCCTTCCTCTACCATTTAGAGTTCCGTAAGGACTGGGATATCTGTGTGTATGTGTGTGTATTTATTGCTGAATTTCCAACATTTAAAATGGTAGTAGGCACTTAGTAGGTGTTCAACCAATGTTTTTCTAAGTAAATTGAAATTTATGTCATTAGGAGATGAATTCACAAATAGTTTAATTGTTTTCTTTTCTTTTTTTAAAAATTATTATTATACTTTAAGTTCTAGGGTACATGTGCATAACATGCAGGTTTGTTACATATGTATACTTGTGCCATGTTAGTGTGCTGCACCTATTAACTCGTCAGCAGCCATCAACTCATCATTTATATCAGGTATAACTCCCAGTGCAATCCCTCCCCCCTCCCCGCTCCCCCTTCCCCATGATAGGCCCCAGTGTGTGATGTTCCCCTTCCTGAGTCCAAGTGATCTCATTGTTCAGTTCCCACCTATGAGTGAGAACATGCGGTGTTTGGTTTTCTGTTCTTGCGATAGTTTGCTGAGAATGAGGATCTAGAACTAGATGTACCATATGACCCAGCCATCCCATTATATACCCAAAGGATTATAAATCATGCTGCTATAAAGACACATGCACACCTCTGTTTATTGTGGCACTGTTCACAATAGCAAAGACTTGGAATCAACCCAAATGTCCATCAGTGACAGACTGGATTAAGAAAATGTGGAACGTATACACCATGAAATACTATGCAGCCAAAAAAAGGATGAGTTTGTGTCCTTTGTAATACAAGGAACAGAATGACAAAAGTGTGAAAAGTATAATGGAAATAAGGAGTTTAAATTATTGATTTCTTGAAGAGAAAACTGAAATAATCTAACATGATATACCTTTAAAGATATTAGTCAAGAAATTCTTCCCGGGAGAAAAAAAGCCATCAATCCAAGTACGTAAACTGTACAATATGTCCCAGAGTCCTTCTCAGTTTGTTTTCTAATAGTGAACATTCTATCTCCTTTCACATAGCATGCCTCTTTATTTTATTCTTGTCTTTTTGCATTATCTTGAATTTCTAGAATGATGTTAAAAAATAATGGGCAGTTTTGCCTTCCTGATGACTTTAATGGGAATGCTTTTCCTGTTTATGCTTTAGGTCTTGTATTGAGATAGATTTGTCTTTTTAAAAGTCAAATTAAAGAGGTAACCTTTCTTTAATTTACTCAGAATTTTTTGGAGGACAAGGAATGGAGAGTAGATGTTGAATCTTAAATCAAAGAGCTTTTAAGCATCTGGTCCAATGATTAGATTATATGGCTCTCTTCTGTTACATATTGATGTCATAAATTACATCAGGAGATACTTTAATATTAAACTCTCTTTTTATCCCTGGAATGATCTGTACTTGGTCACAATATGGTACTATTTTAATTTACTGTGGGATTAAATTTGCTAAGCTTTACATTATTTCTAGTACTTGTAAGATTTTAAAAGTCTTACATCATTTGTTATTTTAGATTTACTCATTCCCTAATTAGCAGAATTCAATCCAGGTATGTATTTGCTCATAAAGTTGCCCCAGTTCACCTTGGATCACCTCATTTTACATCCAGATACTTTAGATGTCTCTTTTCAAATCTTAACTAAAAATCCACTGACAGTTACTTTCATTATCTGTTCAGTGGTTTAGTAGCCTAAAGAAAGAAAAGGGCTTCCCTAAACCCTCTTAACCTATAGCCTTTTATATCTGGGTTGATGATAACATGATCCTCCCTATTGTTAAAACTAAACACCCAAGAGTCATTCTTGATTTCTTTCTTCTTTTACTCTACATCGTAATTAGTTCACCAGGAAATCTTATCACATTTTTTTTTTTTTTTTTTTGACAAGGTCTGTCACTCAGGCTAGAGTACAGTGGAGCAATCACAGCTCTCTGCAGACTCGACCCCCTGGGCTCAGGTGATTCTCCCACCTCAGCCTCTCCGGTAGCTGGGACCTATGGGTGCGTGCCACCATGAGCAGCTAATTTTTTATATTTTTAATAGAGACAGGTTTTGCCATGTCGCCCAGGCTGGCCTCGAACTCCTGGACTCAAGTGATCAGTTTGCGTCAGCCTCCCAAAATGCTGGGATTACAGGCATGATTCACTATGCCTGGTCCCTTTACTCTCAACATAATTTAAAATTTCTATATGTATTAGAGTCTATGTCTTTATTTTCTTTTGCTTTGTCATTAAAACTGTCTGAATACTTACAGTTTGTAATATGTTTTAATATCTAATCATGTTAGACTTCCTTCCAGTTTTGTCCTACTGTTCTGGTACTGAATGTTGCTGCAGCTATGTCTGGAACAATTTGATTTCCCCTCCTTCTGCATCCCTCACCCTACTCTTGTAGTAACTTGATCTTTTTGCCTGGACACCCCAATGGTTCTTTGTTACCTGTTAAGCTTAACTTTATCAGGTTCTGTCTCTGTGCTGATTCTTTTGATTCAATTTACTCTGGGACATATTGTACAGTTTACGTACTTGGATTGATGGCTTTTTTTCTCCCGGGAAGAATTTCTTGACTAATATCTTTAAAGGTATATCATGTTAGATTATTTCAGTTTTCTCTTCAAGAAATCAATAATTTAAACTCCTTATTTCCATTATACTTTTCACACTTTTGTCATTCTGTTCCTTGTATTTGTTATCTTCTTAACAGTATCTGTTTTCTTTTTTACTGTTTGCAATTATACTTTCATTTCTATGACAGTTTTATTCTTCTGTTTCATTCCTTAGCTCTGCCAGCTCATGTTTTACTTTTTCTGGTTGCTGTTTCTTCCCTGTGTTCATAGATTTTTATTTTGTGCAAGGAGCTTAATGGAGACCACTGCTTTATCAAACCTGTTTAATTCATAGAAAATTGTGTGTTCACAGTTTAAGTATTTATTTATTTATTTATTTATTTTTTAAATTTATTTATTATTATCATACTTTAAGTTGTAGGGTACATGTGCATAACATGCAGGTTTGTTACATATGTATACTTGTGCCATGTTGGTGTGCTGCACCCATCAACTCGTCATTTACATCAGGTATAACTCCCAATGCAATCCCTCACCCCTCCCCCCTCCCCATGATAGGCCCCGGTGTGTGATGTTCCCCTTCCTGAGTCCAAGTGATCTCATTGTTCAGTTCCCACCTATGAGTGAGAACATGCGGTGTTTGGTTTTCTGTTCTTGTGATAGTTTGCTAAGAATGATGGTTTCCAGCTGCATCCATGTCCCTACAAAGGACGCAAACTCATCCTTTTTGATGGCTGCATAGTATTCCATGGTGTATATGTGCCACATTTTCTTAATCCAATCTGTCACTGATGGACATTTGGGTTGATTCCAAGTCTTTGCTATTGTGAATAGTGCTGCAATAAACATACGTGTGCATGTGTCTTTATAGCAGCATAATTTATAATCCCTTGGGTATATCCCCAGTAATGGGATGGCTGGGTCATATGGTACATCTAGTTCTAGATCCTTGAGGAATCGCCATACTGTTTTCCATAATGGTTGAACTAGTTTACAATCCCACCAACAGTGTAAAAGTGTTCCTATTTCTCCACATCCTCTCCAGCACCTGTTGTTTCCTGACTTTTTAATGATCGCCATTCTAACTGGTGTGAGATGGTATCTCATTGTGGTTTTGATTTGCATTTCTCTGATGGCCAGTGATGATGAGCATTTTTTCATGTGTCTGTTGGCTGTATGAATGTCTTCTTTTGAGAAATGTATGTTCATATCCTTTGCCCACTTTTGGATGGGGTTGTTTGTTTTTTTCTTGTAAATTTGTTTGAGTTCTTTGTAGGTTCTGGATATTAGCCCTTTGTCAGATGAGTAGATTGCAAAAATTTTCTCCCATTCTGTAGGTTGCCTGTTCACTCTGATGGTAGTTTCTTTTGCTGTGCAGAAGCTCTTTAGTTTAATTAGATCCCATTTGTCAATTTTAGCTTTTGCTGCCGTTGCTTTTGGTGTTTTAGACATGAAGTCTTTGCCCATGCCTATGTCCTGAATGGTACTACCTAGGTTTTCCTCTAGGATTTTTATGGTATTAGGTCTAACATTTAAGTCTCTAATCCATCTTGAATTAATTTTCGTATAAGGAGTAAGGAAAGGATCCAGTTTCAGCTTTCTACTTATGGCTAGCCAATTTTCCCAGCACCATTTATTAAATAGGGAATCCTTTCCCCATTTCTTGTTTCTCTCAGGTTTGTCAAAGATCAGATGGCTGTAGATGTGTGGTATTATTTCTGAGGACTCTGTTCTGTTCCATTGGTCTATATCTCTGTTTTGGTACCAGTACCATGCTGTTTTGGTTACTGTAGCCTTGTAGTATAGTTTGAAGTCAGGTAGCGTGATGCCTCCAGCTTTGTTCTTTTGACTTAGGATTGTCTTGGAGATGCGGGCTCTTTTTTGGTTCCATATGAACTTTAAAGCAGTTTTTTCCAATTCTGTGAAGAAACTCATTGGTAGCTTGATGGGGATGGCATTGAATCTATAAATTACCTTGGGCAGTATGGCCATTTTCACGATATTGATTCTTCCTATCCATGAGCATGGTATGTTCTTCCATTTGTTTGTGTCCTCTTTTATTTCACTGAGCAGTGGTTTGTAGTTCTCCTTGAAGAGGTCCTTTACATCCCTTGTAAGTTGGATTCCTAGGTATTTTATTCTCTTTGAAGCAATTGTGAATGGAAGTTCATTCATGATTTGGCTCTGTGTTTGTCTGTTATTGGTGTATAAGAATGCTTGTGATTTTTGCACATTAATTTTGTATCCTGAGACTTTGCTGAAGTTGCTTATCAGCTTAAGGAGATTTTGGGCTGAGACAATGGGGTTTTCTAAATATACAATCATGTCATCTGCAAAGAGGGACAATTTGACTTCTTCTTTTCCTAACTGAATACCCTTGATTTCTTTCTCTTGCCTGATTGCCCTAGCCAGAACTTCCAACACTATGTTGAATAGGAGTGGTGAGAGAGGGCATCCCTGTCTTGTGCCAGTTTTCAAAGGGAATTTTTCCAGTTTTTGCCCATTCAGTATGATATTGGCTGTGGGTTTGTCATAAATAGCTCTTATTATTTTGAGGTACGTTCCATCAATACCGAATTTATTGAGCGTTTTTAGCATGAAGGGCTGTTGAATTTTGTCAAAAGCCTTTTCTGCATCTATTGAGATAATCATGTGGTTCTTGTCTTTGGTTCTGTTTATATGCTGGATTATGTTTATTGATTTGCGAATGTTGAACCAGCCTTGCATCCCAGGGATGAAGCCCACTTGATCATGGTGGATAAGCTTTTTGATGTGTTGCTGAATCCGGTTTGCCAGTATTTTATTGAGGATTTTTGCATCGATGTTCATCAGGGATATTGGTCTAAAATTCTCTTTTTTTGTTGTATCTCTGCCAGGCTTTGGTATCAGGATGATGTTGGCCTCATAAAATGAGTTAGGGAGGATTCCCTCTTTTTCTATTGATTGGAATAGTTTCAGAAGGAATGGTACCAACTCCTCCTTGTACCTCTGGTAGAATTCAGCTGTGAATCCATCTGGTCCTGGACTTTTTTTGGTTGGTAGGCTATTAATTGTTGCCTCAATTTCAGAGCCTGCTATTGGTCTATTCAGGGATTCAACTTCTTCCTGGTTTAGTCTTGGAAGAGTGTAAGTGTCCAGGAAATTATCCATTTCTTCTAGATTTTCCAGTTTATTTGCGTAGAGGTGTTTATAGTATTCTCTGATGGTAGTTTGTATTTCTGTGGGGTCGGTGGTGATATCCCCTTTTTCATTTTTAATTGCGTCGATTTGATTCTTCTCTCTTTTCTTCTTTATTAGTCTTGCTAGTGGTCTGTCAATTTTGTTGATCTTTTCAAAAAACCAACTCCTGGATTCATTGATTTTTTGGAGGGTTTTTTGTGTCTCTATCTCCTTCAGTTCTGCTCTGATCTTAGTTATTTCTAGCCTTCTGCTAGCTTTCGAATGTGTTTGCTCTTGCTTCTCTAGTTCTTTTAATTGTGATGTTAGAGTGTCAATTTTAGATCTTTCCTGCTTTCTCTTGTGGGCATTTAGTGCTATAAATTTCCCTCTACACACTGCTTTAAATGTGTCCCAGAGATTCTGGTATGTTGTATCTTTGTTCTCATTGGTTTCAAAGAACATCTTTATTTCTGCCTTCATTTCGTTATGTACCCAGTAGTCATTCAGGAGCAGGTTGTTCAGTTTCCATGTAGTTGAGCGGTTTTGATTGAGTTTCTTAGTCCTGAGTTCTAGTTTGATTGCACTGTGGTCTGAGAGACAGTTTGTTATAATTTCTGTTCTTGTACATTTGCTGAGGAGTGCTTTACTTCCAATTACGTGGTCAATTTTGGAATAAGTACGATGTGGTGCTGAGAAGAATGTATATTCTGTTGATTTGGGGTGGAGAGTTCTATAGATGTCTATTAGGTCTGCTTGCTGCAGAGATGAGTTCAATTCCTGGATATCCTTGTTAACTTTCTGTCTCGTTGA
>NC_037671.1:145789432-145789723 GCF_003255815.1 Theropithecus gelada | reverse complement strand
TTATCTGTAAAGGATTTTATTTCTCCTTCACTTATGAAACTTAGTTTGGCTGGATATGAAATTCTAGGTTGAAAATTCTTTTCTTTAAGAATGTTGAATATTGGCCCCCACTCTCTTCTGGCTTGTAGAGTTTCTGCCGAGAGATCTGCTGTGAGTCTGATGGGCTTCCCTTTGTGGGTAACCCGACCTTTCTCTCTGGCTGCCCTTAAGATTTTTTCCTTCATTTCAACTTTGGTGAATCTGGCAATTATGTGTCTTGGAGTTGCTCTTCTCGAGGAGTATCTTTGTGGC
>NC_037671.1:145622874-145789422 GCF_003255815.1 Theropithecus gelada | reverse complement strand
TTTTTCCCCATCTTTGTGGTTTTATCTGCCTCTGGTCTTTGATGATGGTGATGTACTGATGGGGTTTTGGTGTAGGTGTCCTTCCTGTTTGATAGTTTTCCTTCTAACAGTCAGGACCCTCAGCTGTAGGTCTGTTGGAGATTGCTTGAGGTCCACTCCAGACCTTGTTTGCCTGGGTATCAGCAGCAGAGGCTGCAGAAGATAGAATATTTCTGAACAGCGAGTGTACCTGTCTGATTCTTGCTTTGGAAGCTTCCTCTCAGGGGTGTACTCCACCCTGTGAGGTGTGGGGTGTCAGACTGCCCCTAGTGGGGCATGTCTCCCAGTTAGGCTACTCAGGGGTCAGGGACCCACTTGAGCAGGCAGTCTGTCCGTTCTCAGATCTCAACCTCCATGTTGGGAGATCCACTGCTCTCTTCAAAGCTGTCAGACAGAGTCGTTTGCGTCTGCAGAGGTTTCTGCTGCTTTTTAATTGTTGTTGTTGTTGTTGTGTAGCTGTGCCCTGTCCCCAGAGGTGGAGTCTACAGAGACAGGCAGGTTTCCTTGAGCTGCTGTGAGCTCCACCCAGTTGGAGCTTCCCAGCAGCTTTGTTTACCTACTTAAGCCTCAGCAATGGCGGGCGCCCCTCCCCCAGCCTCGCTGCTGCCTTGCCGGTAGATCACAGACTGCTGTGCTAGCAATGAGGGAGGCTCCGTGGGCGTGGGACCCTCCCGGCCAGGTGTGGGATATGATCTCCTGGTGTGCCTGTTTGCTTAAAGCGCAATATTGGGGTGGGAGTTACCCGATTTTCCAGGTGTTGTGTGTCTCAGTTCCCCTGGCTAGGAAAAGGGATTCCCTTCCCCCTTGCGCTTCCCAGGTGAGGCGATGCCTCGCCCTGCTTCAGCTCTGGCTGGTCGGGCTGCAGCAGCTGACCAGCACCGATCGTCCGGCACTCCCCAGTGAGATGAACCCAGTACCTCAGTTGAAAATGCAGAAATCACAGGTCTTCTGTGTTGCTCGTGCTGGGAGTTGGAGACTGGAGCTGTTCCTATTCGGCCATCTTGCTCCGCCCCCCCAGTTTAAGTATTTAAAGACAACTTGTTTTTAGTATGTATCTCCCATCTGTTTATCTTTGTAAACATTTTTTCTTATAGCACCTTTGTATGGTACTTCTTTTTGGAGAGATGTGAGCTTTTTAGCAGCAGCTGTTTGTAGGAGGCTTATGCTTAAGAGAAACTAGAGAAGCTAGGGCAATGCTCCTGGTGAGATGGAATTTTTCTAAAGGCCCACATTTTGTATGTGTGTGTTTGCACCTTTTTCAAGCCATCCTCTCCTCTCCCCTAGTACCCCTCATATATCTTGATATGGAGGTAGACAATTTTCTGTTTGTTAGTAATTGTCTCTATAATCTAACTAGTAATTAATTGTTAATTGAGTTTTTTGTGACTTCTGGTTCCACTGTGCTCCTTCTGCTTCTTGGAGTCATATTGAGGGTCCTGTGTATTCCATTTTCACTGTTGAAAACAGAGGATTACGCATTGACTCTTGGGTTATATTCCTTATTTTTGAGAATTTTATTTTGTTTTTCTTCTTAGAAATGTATTTTGCTTTTATTTTTGTATTAGTCAGGTTTCTCTAGAGGGACAGAACCGATAGGATAACAGGTATATATAAAAGAGAGTTTATTAAGGAGTATTGACTCACGCAATCACAAGGTGACGACCCACAATAGGCCATCTACAAGGAAGCCTTGCTTCTGCAAAGAGCAAGGAAGCCAGTCTGAGTCCCAAAGCTGAAGAATTTGGAGTTCGATGTTGGAGGCCAAAAAGCATCCAGCATGGGAGAAGGATGTAGCTCGGGAGGCTAAACCAGTCTAGTCTTTCCACATTCTTCTGCCTGCTTTTGTTCTGGCTGCGCTGGTAGCTGATTAGATTGTCCACCACCCAGATTGAGGGTGGGTCTGCCTTTTTCAGTCCACTGACTCAAATGTTAATTTCCTTTGGCAACACACTCACAGACACACCCACGAACAATACTTTGCATCCTTCAATACAATCAAGTAGACACTCAATATTAACCATCACAAATCTACCCTTTGTCAATGTGAACTCATAAACATCTGAAATCATACATAATCTTCATATAAAAACAATAAAAAGATTATAATTATGCCTAACATAATACAACTATCCTTCGTACAACTGGAAAGACATCAATCCCCAACCCAAATGCTACTACATAAAGTTAACAACACTTAAATGCTGATATGAAGTCAAGAAATCTACATCACATGATAAAGGAGAAAGGAAATAAAATGAAGATATTTTCTTAGTACAAATGTATATATGCACAAGCATGTTCTTAACAAAATAAAGAGGAAATACTCATGACAATTACAGTTCTCATTTCTGCAGCTGGTCACATGGTCATAGCTGGTATTGATGACTACCTTCTTCTACTACCCATTCTGTATTCTCTTTGCCTTCAGCAAGCACCTCAGCAGTTCATGGTTTTTTACCCGGTGGAGTGACCCAAACCTTCATTCTTGAAGGGTCTGAGCCATTTGTAGTCCTGCCTAGATTTAGCTGTTGTAGTTTCCCATTGACCTTAATCACAGGGCCTGGTAATACTAAGAGACACCCTAATGGATCTCCTGTATTCCATGCATACTCTTCCTTACCTCCATTGTGGAGTAGTACACTGATTTCATCCTGATAGTCCAGGTCAGTCACCCCAGCCAACCTTGTAACTCCCTTCTTAGCCTGTTGACTTAAAGGTAAGAGTAGCCCAAAATTTACTGTATTTTTCTATTTTCATACTGCTGATAAAGACATACCCAGAACTGGGTAGTTTATAAAGAAAAAGAAGTTTAATGGACTCACAATTCCACGTGGCCTCGTAACCATGGTGGAAGGTGAAAGGCACGTCTTACATGGTGGCATTCAAGAGAGAATGAAAGCTAAGTGAGAGGGGTTTCCCCTTATAAAATCGTCAGCTCTCATGGCACTTATTCACTACCAGAAGAACAGTATGAGTGAAACCGCCCCCTTGATTCAATTATCTCCCACCAGGGCCTTCCACAACACGTGGGAATTATGGGAGCTACAATTCAGGATGAGATTTGGGTGGGGGCACAGCCAAACCATATCAATTTTTTTTTGAGAAATGTTCTGATTTATATATATGAATGACAGCCACAATATCCTGTCTCATTCTTTCCCTTCTTCAGCACCATTTGTCCTATTTTTACTGCCTTTGGCTGCCCTTCAATTCATTTTGTGGTTAAACATTTCTGTGATATGCTGTTTTTCTCCCTCCTCCATGCTTTGGATTATTTCTAAGATGAGAAAGGGAAATGCCAGCATACTCCATCATCTTTTCCCTGGAAGGCTAACATATCTTTCATCTTGCCTTCACCTATATTTTACCTAACAAAAATGTTTTTATTTCTGTAAATTGAGCAGAGAATAGCTCTCTAAAGTAATGATAGATTTGTCTTTAGTTTTATATTCGTTTGAATATTTTAGCCACATTCTAGAGAGTGACATTGAATTGCTATTTTTGACTCTTAAAGGCATCCACAAAACTTTTTTTCCTTCACTTATGTGTGCTTTTGTATAGGTAAAACATGCAGTTGTACCGAAACTCAAAAATCAATACCAGTAAGAAATAAATTCCCTTATGTGTGCTTTTGTATAGGTAAAACATGCAGTTGTACCAAAACTCAAAAATCAATACCAGTAAGAAGTAAATTCCCTGGTTGTCTCCCAGACCACAACTGCAGAGCTAACAGTTCTTCCTACTTTCTTTTCTCTCCTGTGATAGATATTTTATGTAAAAACAAACATGTATTTATATGTATATTCATGGTTTTCTGTTTTTCACTCAAATGCTAGTACTAGACACAATATTTTGTGCCCCTCCTTTTTCAATTAATATTCCTTGGAGATAGTTCTTTATAAAACCATAAGCTACTGTGTTCTAATATTTACAAAGTGTGCCACTTAAAAATATTCTGACATTTACATTTTTTTCTGTGGATAGAGAGTGATTGACTCATTGATTCCTATGTGGCCACTCTGCAATAAATATCCTTGTATGTAAGCCATTATGCTCATATTTCACTATACCTCTACGATAAATCAGTAAGTGTTATTGGAAGGTTGGTTTCTTCTTGGATCACCTGTTTCCTTAAATACCACCTTTCAGAGAGACCTTACCTAACCACCCACTCTACCATAGCCTCCCAGCATTCTCATCATATTATCTTTGTTTGAACACTTTTTAATCATAGAATTTTTAAACATATAAAAAATGTAGTGAATGGTATAATCTTTCATGTGCCCATCACTCATCTTTATTATCAGTATTTCACCAGTCTTGTTTCATCTCCCTCCCTCCACATACATTTTTTTTTTCTTAAGTACTTTAAAGCAAATTTTAGATATGCTGTTTTACATATAAAACATTCAGTGCATATCTCTAATAAGTAAGGACATGTTTTAAAAAATGAAACAAAAAACCCTCACCACTGTGCCATTGTTACATCTAACAAAATTAACAATATTTTCCTGATCTCATCTCATAATACTCCCATATTTTCCTGTGTGATTTAAAAATGCACTTTTAAAGTTTGCTTGAATCAAGATCAAAACAAAATCTTGACATTTGGTCCTTTTTTTTTTTAAAAAAAAACTTGTGAGAGTTTCTTTTCCCCTCTGTTTTTTAAGACTTTTTGTTTTCTGAACAAATAATATATAAATAATGTGTAGGATTCTCAAAACTCTGAATTTGATTGACTGTTTTCTCCTTACGGTGTTTTAAAATATGTTTCTCTAATGCCTGTGATTCCCATAAATTGATAATAAGATGTATAGGATTGATTAGATTGAGGTTCAGTTTCCTGGGCAAGAGTACTTCATAGACGGAGCACTGTGTGTGTCCTCTTGCATTATAATAGGAGACACATGATTTCTGCTTGTGTCTTTTGATAATATTAAGATAGCTAAGTGGGCTTAGGTGTTCTCAGCTTGATCTGACAATTATAAAATTAGCCATTGACATTTTATCTAATGAACATTTTCTAGATTGGCAGCAAAATGATGATTCTATCATAACTTTGGTAATTAACTGCTGAATAAAAAGTTATGGCAATTTGGAGTTTTTCTGGATTTGCTAATGTTCTCTGATGAATTTTTAAATTAAGTGGCAGTTGAGAGGAAAATTTACTATTTATGTAGATTTAGATACATTTTTAAAAATCTGGGTTAGAAATTATCCATGGTCTTTTAAAAACACTCAGTAAGAACAACTTTTGAAGAGGAGATTACTATTCTAATTGATTAAAAATATATCTGAAATAACTAAATGATACTTCCTGTAAGATTTATATTTTGATGTACAGGTATTACTTTGGGACATCAAGGATGTACTTATGCTTTTGGGACATATTTTACACAATCTACTTTTATTTTTCTTTTTTACATAGGTTATTAAGTGTGATATGCTGTGATCTGGACACTCTTCTCCTGTTAGAGGCTCAGTATCAGGTATCTGAAATGTTATTAAATGCTCAAGAAGAAAATATCTTGGAGACTTCGGAGAGCAACAGGTAAAAATGGGTAATTAAAACACAGTAATAGCAGTTTTCTTTAATGATGTTTCATTAAGACAGTAATTTTTGATATAGTTTAATATTTTTCTGCTCTCTAAATCCAATCAATTTAAATAACAGAATACAAAGCAACTAAAGTGTAAATGTCACAGAAAGATTATGATAGAAGTGTTTGGAGAGTGCTTGCAGAGTACTGCTTTCAAAGTCTGTTGCTTTTGTTGTGCGCACATGTGCGCGCGCGTGTGTGTGTGCGCGCGTGTATGTGGTACATAAAATTTTAGGTAAGGCCTAACTTTATTAATGGTTCCTTAAGACTGTATCACCTTTTAATTCAGTATTGTAAGATGATCCATTGAACAAAATTTTTGATTTTGTGTCCTTTGCAGAGGCACTCTTTTCTCTGTCCTCTTAATTATGTTAGTTCATAGTCATAAATTCTGATTATTTCCAAAATGAGGTTATGGTAATATCCTGATAATTTTTTTTCATTAATAAATCACACTTGCCATTACCTCAGTTTGGCTGACTGTTGTCAAATTCACATTCAATAGCTGGCATTGCCTTTATGTCTGTAATTAATTTTAAAAAAGAGTATGTCTGCATCTTAGCCAGGTCTTGGAAAATTATTATGGAGTATATTACTTGATACTCTAGGTTTTATGTAGAAGGAAAAGATTAACAGCTGCATAGTATGGAAGCTGCTCACAAGTAACATTTAGATTTTGAATTTAAGGTACCAGGTTTAAAACTTAAGAAAACCTTGACTGAAAATATGATTGTTGAAGTCACTATAGAAATAATACATGTCCTAATTCCATTTATTTAAATGCAGTAATGCTGATCTAGGAAAGTATTCTTTAACTAATGTCATTGTGTCTCCATCAATTTTTTGCTGTCTAGCAAAGAGAACTTAAAATGAAAAGTGAATTTAGCTTTTGTATTTTAAGAAATACATTGATTTTTTTGTATATGGTATAAGGAGGGGGTCCAGTTTCAATTTTCTGCATATGGCTAGCCACTTATCCCAGCACCATTTATTAAGTAGGGAATCCTTTCCTCATTGCTTGTTTTTGTCAAGTTTGTAAAAGATCAGATTGTTGTAGAGGTTCGGCCTTATTTCTGGGTTCTCTGTTCTGTTCGATTGGTCTATATGTCTGTTCTTGTAGCAGTACCATGCTATTTTGGTTACTGTAGACTTGTAGTATAGTTTGAAGTCAGGTAGTGTGATGCTTCCAGCTTTGTTCTTTTTGCTTAGGATTTTGTTGACTGTTCAAGCTCTTTTTTGGTTCCATGTGAATTTTAAAATAATTTTTCTCATTCTGTGAAGAATGTCAATATAGTTTAATAATAATAGCATTGAATCTATAAATTGCTTTGGGTGGTATGGTCATTTTCTCAATATTGATTCTTCCTGTTCATGAGCATGGAACATTTTTCCATTTGTTTGTGTCATCTCTGATGTCTTTGAGCAGTGGCTTGTAGTTCACCTTGAAGAGGTCCTTCAGTTCTCTTGTTAGCTGTAGTTCTAGGTATTTTATTCTTTTTGTGACAGTTGTGAACAGGAGTTCATTTATAATTTGGCTCTTGGCTTGCCTGTTGGTGGTGTATAGGAATGCAAGCGATTTTTGCATGTTGATTTTGTATCCTGAGACTTTGCTTATCAGCTTAAGAAGCTTTTGGGCTGAGATGATGGGGTTTTCTAGATAGAGGATCATATCATCTACAAATATAGTTTGACTTCCTCTCTTCCTATTTGAATGTACTTTCTTTCTCTTACCTGATTGCCCTGGCTAGAATTTCCAATACTATGTTTAATAGGAGTGGTGAGAGAAGGCACCCTTGTCTTGTGCCAGATTTCAAGGCTAACGCTTACAGCTTTTGCTTATTTAGTATGATACTGTCTGTGGGTTTGTCATAAATGTAAAACCCACTTAAACGTAAAATCTAAAACTATAAAAACCCTAGAAGAAAATCTAGGCCGTGCCATTCAGGGCGTAGTCATGGGCAGAGATTTCATGAGGAAGATGTCAAATGTGATGGTAACAAACACAAAAACTGACAAATGGGATCTAATTAAACTAAAAAGCTTCTGCACAGCAAAGGAAACTACCATCAGAGTGAACAGACAACCTACAGAATAGGGAAAACTTTTTGCAATCTGGCTATCTGACAAAGATCTCACAAGGCCTAATATCCAGCATGTACAAAGAACGTAAACAAATTTACAAGAAAAAAGCAAGCAGTCCCATTAAAAAGTGGACAAAGGACATGACCAAATGCTTCTCAAAAGAAGATGTACATGTGGCCAACAAACACAGGAGAAAAAGTTCAACATCACTGATCATTAGAGAAATGCAAATCAAAACCACAATGAGATGTCATCTCGCACCAATCAGAATGGCTATTATTAAAAAGTCAAAAAACAACAGATACTGGCATGGTTGTGGAGAACAAGGAATGCCTTTACACTGTTGGGAGTGTAAATTAGTTCAACCATTTTGGAAGACAGTGTGGCAATTCCTCAAAGACCTAAAGACAGAAATAGCATTTGACCTAGCAATCTCATTACTGGATATATACCTAAAATAGTACAAATCCTTCTCTTAGACAGATACAGGCACACTTACGTTCATTGCAGCACTGTTCACAATAGCAAAGACACAGAATTAACACAAATGCCCATCAGTGATAGAAAATATGATACATATATAGCATGGAATACTATGCAGCCATAGAAAGGATCATGTCCTTTGCAGGGACATGAATGGAGCTGGAGACCATTATCTTCAGTAAACTAACATAGGAATGGAAAACCAAATACTCCAGGTTCTCACTTATAAGTGGGAGCTGGATGATAAGAACATATGGACACATGGTAGGGAAAAACACACACTGGGGCCTGTTAAAGGGTGAAGCTGGGAAGGAGAGAGAGCATCAGGAAGAATAGCTCATGGATGCTGGGCTTAATACCTGGGTGATGGGATGATCTGTGCAGCAAACCACCATGGCACACGTTTACCTATGTAACAAACCTGCACATCCTACACATGTACCCCGAACTTAAAAAACTTTAAAATATAAATGTTAAATGAAGCAAAGAAAAAGAAAAACATTGATAAATATTTCTGCCTCTTTTCTTTACAATTCAGAGACTTGATTTAAAAATTAACACATTCAATCAAAGGGATGACAAAGGTGATATATTTATTTTTTTCAGGGACTTTATAATTGATGGCTTATCAGTGGAGAGAAATCATGTTCTTGTTAGAATAAATCTTGTTGGTGGGCCATTGGAACGGATTTTGCCTCCAAGGATACTCGAAAAGGTGAGTGTGGGGCAAAGAGAAGTGGGGTGTGTTTTTCTGACATATTTTGAAGCAAGATAGCCAATTCAAAGTCACCCTAAATTTTACCTCTTAAATGTCTGCATCACAGAGTTGAACTTATTACTTGAGAATATTTAGGATGCAAATAAATACTTTCAAACGAAAATAATATTTTTGGTGTCTAGGGGTCATGAATGCTAAAGTAGGGTAAGTATTGCTTGCATGTGTAGTAGAGTAGGTATTGTTTTATTAAAAAGTTGTCAGTTTTCTTGTGTGCCTTTGAATATTTTACTTTCAATGTCTTTCTTGTTCATGATACTTAACTTTTATTATTAAATGACATGTTATTTTTTATTTTATTGGAAACATTGAGTACCTCTCCTTCCATCAATATTCAAGTATGGGTTTCTCATGGAGGTTTTTCATTTGTTTTCATTGTTGTTAAGAACCTTCTTGCTTTGACTGTTACTCTGGGAAAGATAAGATAGAAATGATTAACAGTACAAGGAAAGGTTTTGTGGAAAAAACCACAGGTTTCTTTTAAAGATTACAATTTTCCTTTTATGGAAAAAAAAAAAACAGTAAATTTATCATTATCAATTCTGCTTGCTACAAGTTACCATATGTTTGTCCTCAGTACTCATTTAATGTTGTTTCTGTTACAGCTTGTTTTAATGGTTACCCATTGGAATGTTGAAGTATAGTATCAAATAGCTTTTGGTTAATTGGACAACAATTGTAGAATTTATGAGCAAGAAAAGCCAGTTTAAGTTAATGATATTTCAGATAGCTTTAAAATTCAATATTATTTTAGACCACTTCCTAAAGTCATCTGTCTTGCTTCTTTTTTAGAGTGATAACCCATATCCTTGGCCAATGTTTTCATCATATCCTTTGCCAAACTGCTATCTGTCAGACATTACAAGAAATGCTGGCATAAAACAAGGTAAAATATTTACCATCAAATGCTGTGTTATTTTTAAAGCTTTTGTTATAATTTGAAAAAAAGAAAATATTAAGGAAGATGAATACTGACTGCATTTAGCATGTATACATGTGTGTATTTATGCCTATTTCTTTGTATTTTTTTCCTCATGTTTCTTACTAACTTGGTACAGTCATGTGCTGCATAATGACATTTTGGTTAATGATGGACCAAGTGTATGAATGTGGTCTTATAAGATTATTATACCACATTTTTACTGTACCTTTTAAAACCTTTATGTTTAGATGCACAAATACCATTATGCTACAATTGCCTACAGTATTCAGTACAGTAAATGCTGTATAGGCTTCTAGCCTAGGAGCAATAGGCTACACCATGTAGGCTAGGTGTAGAGTAGACTATACCCTCTAGGTTTGTGTAAGATCACTCTACAGTGTTCACAAAGTGACAAAATTGCTTGAGGATGCAATTCTCAGAATATATTCTCATTGTTAAGCAATGCATGACTATTTGTATGAGGCTAATAATTCTTTTTCTTGTTGCTAAGGTGTAGCTGATCTGTCCAGTAGCAACAGCTGTTTGATTTAAAAAAAAGTAATGGTTTTTGATTTGTTGAATTAATTCTGGTTATGTATCAACAGAGTAGTATTTTTTAGTAACTGCTGTGTGCTATACACAGGTCTTGTATACTCAACAACTGAAATTAGTGAAGATTATGGTTCCCACCTTTGTGGAGTCATGAATTCTTTACAGAATGCATTCAAGTAATTAGATAATTGAGTAGCAGTACAATGTGATGGGAACTAAATAGAAAATGTGTAGCCTGCTAGGATAGTACATAAGCAGGATACTCTTCCAAAGAAGAATATGTATATAATGAGGCATGTAGTTTAAATATGTATTTTCTGGATAATAGAAGAGCAGTTTTTCTTTTTGGCAGAGGAAACAGCAGAGGAGCTGGAAGAAGCAAATTATAGTCAGAGAACTGTGGTAGTTGAACAATGTCTAAGATTTGAAATTTGACAGCAAGAGTGACAGGAAGTAAGACTGAACATGTAAGCCCAGCCATAAGACCAGTGGAGATCAAACTCAGGTGTTTAGACATTATCTTACAAGCCACTAAAATTCAAACAGAATTTTTAGGCTAGAGAATTCTAAGATGAAAGATGAAGCTACATGGCCTGTCTGCAGGCCACCACTCAAACTCTACCTACTGGATAGAAGCCCAAATTACAACACCAAAAACATTTTGCCAGTATACAGTGCCTGTGACACTTAAGGCAAAAATTCAGCCACAAATAAAGATTCTGTATGGAGTTATAGCTCTCTGAAAGCACCCAGAAACAAAACCAACTGAGTATACTCAACTTACCTCACAGTTAAAGGAACACCAGCCCTCCATATGTCTATTCAAAAAGCCTGAGTGTCCTCTTACCTCCAGCCAAATGCACTAGTCTCCCAGCAATGGTTCTTAACCAGATTGAAGGCAATGAAATGACAGACCTAGGGTTCAGAATCTGACTGGTAAGGAAGATCATTGAGATCCAGGAGAAAGTTGAAACCCAGTCCCAGAAATCCAAGGAATCCAGTGCAGTGATCCAGGAGCTAAAAGAAAAAGTAGCCATTTCAAGAAAGAACTAAACTGAATCTCTGGAATTGAATAATTCACTTTAAGAATTTCATAATTAGTCATAAAACATAGTCAGAAGTATTAACAGCAGAATAGACCAAGCTAGGGAAAGAATCTCAAAGCTTGAAGACTGGTTCTTGAATCAACTAGTCAGACACAAAGAAAAAATAATTTAAAAAATGACAAAACTTCTAAGAAATATGGGATTATGTAAAGAGACCAAATCTATGATTCATTGGCATTCTTGAGAGGGAAGGAGAGAGTGTAAGTAACTTGGAAAACATTCGAAGTCCATCAAAATTTTCCCAATTTTGCTAGAGATATAGACATAAGAATTTAAGAAATATGGAGATCACCTGCAAGATACTATACAAGGTGACCATCCCCAAGGCACATAGTCATCAGATTTATTAAAGTCATTGCAAAAGAAATAACTTAAAGGCAGCCAGACAGAAAGGTCAGGTCACCTACAAAGGGAATCTCATCATGCTAGCAACAGGCTTTTCAGCAGAAACCTTAAAGCCAGAAGAGATTAGAGGCCTATTTTCAGCATTTTTAAGGTAAAGAAATGTCAACCAAGAATGTAATATCCCACCAAACTCAACTTCAGGGTAAAGGAAATATAAAATCCTTATCAGACAAGCAACTACTAAGGGGATTCATTACTACCAGACCAGCCTTACAAGAGGTCATTAAAGGAGTGCTAAACATGGAAATGGAAGATCAAAACCTGCTACCACAAAAACACACTAAAACACATAACCCACAGACAGTATAAAGCAATTACACCATCAAGTCTATGAAACAACCAACTGCCAACACAATGACAGGATCAAAATCTCACATATCATTACTAATACCCTGAATGTAAATGGCCTAAATACCCCACTTAAAAGGCATGGAGTGGCAAGCTGGATAAAAAGATAAGACCCAACTGTCTGCTGTCTTCAGGAGACACATCTCACATGTAATGGCACTCACAGGCTCAAAGGGATGGAGAAAGACAACCACACAAATGGAAAACAAAAAAGAGCAGGTTTTGCAGTTCTTGTATCAGATACAATAGGCTTTTAACTAACCACAATCAGGAAGAACAAAGAAGGCCATAACATAATGATAAAGCGTTCAAGTAAACAAGGTGACTTAGCTGTCCTACATACATATGCACTCAACATAAGAGCACTTGGATTCACAAAACAAGCTTTTCTTGACACAGGAAAATACTTATATGGCCCCTAAATAATAGTGATGGACTTCAACACCCCATTGAGAACATTAGGCAGATCACTGAGGCAGAAAATTCCACAAAGATATTATGGAATTAACTTGACACTTGAATAAGACCTAATAGGTATCCAAAGAATACTCCACCTAATAATGACAGAATATACATTCTTGTCATCTACACATGGAACATATTCTATGATTGACCATATAGTTGGCCGTAAAACAAATCTCAGTGAATTTTTAAAAATGATGTCAAGCACACTCTGAGACCACAGTGCAATAAAAATGGAAATAAATACCAAGAAGATCTCTCAAAACTATGCAAAAACATGGAAATTAAACAACTAGCTCTTTATAACCCTTGAGTGAACAATGAAATTAAGTCAGAAATAAAAACTTTCTTTGCAATTAATCAAAATAGAGACATAACTTACTAACATCTTTGGGATGAAGCTAAATTTGCTGAGATAAGTTTATAGTCTTAAAGCTTTCATCAAGAGGTTAGAAAGACCTTAAATTAATGACCTAACATCATACCTAGAGGAAATAGAAAAAAAAAAAAAAAAAAAAACCCATCTGACTCCAGAGTTGGCAGAAGAAAATAAATAATTAAAATAAAAGAAAAACTGAATGAAATTGTGACACAAACATCCAGAAAAAGAAGATAAGTGGGACCAATAATTGATTTTTCAAAAGGAAAAACAAGATAGACTGCTAACTAGATTAACAAAGAAAAAAAAAGAAGATCCAAATAAGCACAGTCAAAAATGACAAAGATGACATTACAACTGATCCCACAGAAATACAAAAGATCAAAATACAAAGAGACTATTATGAACACCTCAATGCACACAAATTAGAAAGTCTGTAGGGTATTGATAAGTTCCTGGAAAGACAGTATCCTAAGATTGAACCAGGAAGAAAGTAAAATCCTGAATGTACCAATAACAAGTTTCAAAACTGAATCAGTAATACAAAGCCTACCAACCAAAAAAAGCCTGGGACCAGATGGATTCATACAGAATTCTACTAGATGTATAAAAAATTGATAGTAGTCCTTCTGAAACTCTTCCAAAAAGTCGAAGAGGAGGAGTTTCTTTATAACTTATTTTACAAAGCCAATATTATCCTGATACCAAACTCTGACAGAGACAATAAAAAAGAAACTTTGGACAAAATATTCTTGATGAACATAGGCAAAAAAAATCTCAACAAAATACTAGCAAACCAAATCCAGCAGCATATTTTTATCCAGCAGCAAAAGTTAATTCACCACAAGTTTGACTTCATTCCTGAGATGCAAGGTTGGTTCATCATATGCAAATCAATGAATGTGATTCACCACATAAACAGAATCAAAAACAAAAACTACATTACCATTTCAATAGACACAGAAAAAGCCCTCAATAAAATCCAACATCTCTTCATGATAAAAACCCTCAATAGGCTAGGCATAAAGAAACATATCTAAGAGCCGTCTATGACAAATCCACAGCTAACATCACAGCGTTATACTGAATGGGAAAAAACTGGAATCATTCCCTTTGAGAACTGAAAAAAGACAACTATGCCTACTCTCACTACACTTGTTCAACATAGTACTGAAAGTGCTTGCTAGAACAATTAGGCAAGAGAAAGAAAGAAAAACATCCAAATAGGAAAAGAAGAAGTTAAACTATCTCCCCTTGCTGATGATACAATTCTATACATAGAAAACCCTAAGGATTCTGACAAAAGGCCTCTAGGAATGGTAAATGATTTCAGTAAAATTTCAATATACAAAATCAATGAACAAAAGTCAGCTTTTCTATACAACAGTATAGATTGAAAGTCAAATCAAGAACACAATCCCATTTGCAATAGCCATACACACACACACATACACACACACACACACACATGCACACACAAAATAAAGCCTAGGAATACATCTAAGAAATGATGGGAAGGAGTTCTACAAGGAGAACTACAAACATTGCTGAAAGAAATCAGAGACGACATGAATAAATGGAAAAATATTTCCTGCTCATGGATCGTAGGAATCAATATTGTTAAAATGGCCATACTCCCCAAAGCAATTTATAGATTCAGTGTTATCCCTATTAAAATACAAATATCATTTTTCACAGAATTACCTGACTTCAAACTATACTATAAGGCGAAAGTAACCAACATGGCATGTTACTGGTGGAGAAATAGACACATCGACCAATAAAACAGAATAGAGAACTGAGAAACAAGCTTGCACACTTACTATCATCTGATCTTCAACAAAATTGACAGAAATAAGCAATGGAGAAAGGACTTCCTATGCAAGTAATGGTGCTTGGATAGCTGGGTAGCCACTTGCAGAAGAATGAAATTAGACCCCTACCTTACCAGATACAAAAATTAACTCAGGATGGATTAATGATTTGCATTTAAGATCTCAAACTATAAAATTCCTAGAAGAAAATCTGGAAAACACTCTTCTTGACATAGTCTGTGGCAAAGAGCTTATGGCTAAGTTCCCAAAAGCCATTGTAACAAAAACAAAAATTGAAAGTGGGACCTAATTAAAAAGCTTCTACACAGCAAAAGTAATTACCAACAGAGTAAACAGGCAACGTGCAGAGTAGGAGAAAATGTTCACAAACTATTAATCTGAAAAAGGTCTAATATCAAGAATCTAACAGGGCCTTGAACAAATCAACGAGTAAAAAACAAATAATCCAGTTCCCTGACAAGATGACCAAATAGGAACAGCTCTGGTCTGCAGATCCCAGTGAGACCAATGCAGAAGGTGGGTGATTGCTGCATTTCCAACTGAGGTACCCGGTTCATCTCACCGGGACTGGTTAGACAGTGGGTGAAGCCCACGGAGGGTGAACAGAAGCAGGGTGGGGCATTGCCTCACCCAGGAAGCTCAAGAGGTTGGAGAACTCCCTCCCCTAATCAAGGAAAGCCATTAGAGACCGTGCCATGAGGGACAGTGCTATCCGGCCCAGATACTGTGCTTTTCCCACGGCCTTCACAACCCAGAGACTAGGAAATTCCCTCGAGTGCCTACACCACAAGGCAACCATTTGGGCAGACACCGAACTAGCTGCAGGAGGGTTTTTTTGTTTTTGTTTTTGTTTTTTGTACCCCAGTGTCTCCTGGAACTCCATTGAGACAGAACCATTCACTTCCCTGGAAAGGGGGCTCAAGCCAGGGATCCAAGTGGTCTTGCCCAGTGGATCCTACCTCCATGGAGCCCAACAAGCTAAGATCCACTGGCTTGAAATTCTTGCTACCAATACGGCAGTCTGAAGTCGACCTGGTATACTCGAGCTTGGTGCAGGGAGGGGCGTCCACCTTACTGAGGCTTGAGTGGTGGTTTTTTCCTCACAGTGTAAACCAAACTGCCTGGATGTTTGGACTGGGCAGAGCCCGCCTCAGTGCCTCAAAGCCCCTGTAGCCACACTGCCTCTCTGGATTCCTCCTCTCTGGGCAGGGCATCTCTGTAAGAAAGGCAGCAGCCCCAGTCAGGGGCTTGTAGATAAAACTCCCATCTCCCTGAGACAGAGCCCCAGCGGGAAGGGGTGGCTGTGGGCGCAGCTACACCAGACTTAAACGTTCCTGCTTGCTGGCTCTGAAGAGAGCAGCGGATTTCCCAGCACAGTGCTTGAGCTCTGCTAAGGGACAGACTGCCTCCTCAAGTGGGTCCCTGACCCCATACCTCCTGATGGGGAGAAACCTCACAGCAGGGTTCAACAGACACCTCATACAGGAGAGCTCCAGCTGGCATCTGGTGGGTGCCCTTCTGGGAGGAAGATTCCAGAAGAAGGAACAGGCAGCGATTTTTGCTGTTCTGCAGCCTCCAGTGGTGATACCCAAGCAAACAAGGCCTGCAGTGGACCCCCAGCAAACTCCAGCAGATGTGCAGAAGAGGGGTCTGTTAGAAGGGAAACTAACAAGCAGAAAGCAATAGCATCAACATCAACAAGAAGGACCAAGCAAAAACTCCATCCCAAGATCACCAACAGCAAAGACCAAAGATAAATCCACAAAGATGAGGAAAAACCAGTAAAAACAGCTGACAAGTCCAAAAACCAGAGCGCCTTTTCTCCTGCGAAAGATTTCAACTCCTCGCCAGCAAGGAAACGTAACTTTGGACGGAGAATGAGTTTGACAGATTGACAGAAGTAGGCTTCAGAAAGTGAGTAATAACAAACTCCTCCAAGCTAAAGGAGCACTTTCTAACCCAATGCAAGGAAACTAAGAACCTTGATAAAAGGTTACAGTAATTGCTACTAGACTAACCAGTTACGAGAAGAACATAAATGACCTGATGGAGCTGAAAAACACAGCACGAGAAAATTGTGAAGCATGCACGAGAAAATTGTGAAGCATACACAAGTATCGGTAGCCGAATCAATCAAGCAGAAGAAAGTATATCAAGGATTGAAGATGAGCTTCATGAAATAAAGCATGAAGACAAGATTAGAGAAAAAAGAATGAAAAGGAATGAACAAATCCTCCAAAAAATATGGGACTATGAGAAAAGACCAAACCTACATTTGACCAGTGTGCCTGAAAGTGGTGGGGAGAATGGAACCAAGTTGGAAAACACTCTTCAGTATATACCCAGGAGAACTTCCCCAGCCTAGCAAGACAGGCCAACATTCAAATTCAGGGAATACAGAGAACACCACAAAGATGCCTGGCCAACATGGTGAAACCACGTCTTTACTAAAAATACAAACATTAGCTGGGCATGGTGCCACGTGCCTGTAATCCCAGCTACCTGGGAGGCTGAGACAGGAGAATTGCTGGAACCCGGCAAGCGGAGGCTGCAGTGAGCCGAGAGAGTGTCACTTTACTCCAGCCTGGGTGACAGAGTGAGACCCCATCTAAAAAAAAAAAAAAAAAAAGAAAAGAAATAGGAATGCTTTTACACTATCAGTCAGAGTGTAAACTTCAACCATTGTGTAAGACAGTATGGCAGTTCCTCAAGGATCTAGAACTAGAAATAGCATCTGACCCAGCAATCCCATTAGTGGGTATATACCCAGATGATTTTAAGTCTTTCTATTATAAAGACACATATGTTTATTGCAGCACTGTTCACAATAGCAAGGACTTAAAACCAACCCAAATGCCCATCAATGATAGACTGGATAAAGAAAATGTGGCACATGTACACCATGGAATACTATGCAGCCATAAAAAAGAATTAGTTCATGTCTTTTTCAGGGACATGGTTGAAGCTGGAAACCATTATTCTCAGCAAACTAACACAGGAACAGAAAATCAAACACTGCATATTCCCACTCATAAGTGGGAGTTGAACAATGAGAACATATGGGCACAGGGAGGGGAACATCACACACTGAGGCCTTTCAGGGGATGGAATGCAAGGGGAGGGATAGCATTAGGAGAAATACGTAATGTAGATGACAGGTTGATGAGTGCATCAAACCACCATGGCACATTTATACCTATGTAACAAACCTGCACGTTCTGTACATGTATCCCAGAACTTAAAGCATAATAAAACCAACAAACAAATATTGCAATTAAAAAATGGGCAAAGGACATGGACAGATACTTCTCAAAAAAAAATATACAGGTGGCAAAAATAACATGAAAAATGCTCACCATCACTAATCATCAGATAAATGCAATCAAATCAACAGATACTATCTCACACCAGTCAGAATGGCAATTACTAAAAAAGTCAAAAAATAACAGATGTTGGTGGGGCTTCAGAGAAAAGAGAACACTTACACACTTTTGGTGCAAATGCAAATTGCTTCAGCCACTGTGGAAAGCATTCTGGAGATTTCTCAAAGAACTTAAAACAGAACTGCCCTTCAACCTAGCAATCCCACTACTGACTATATACCCAAAGGAAAATAACTCATTCAATCAAAAACACACATGCACTCGCATTTGCATTGCAGCTGTTCACAATGGCAAAGACATGGAATCAACATAGGCACCCAACAATTGTGGACTGGATAAAGAAAATATGGTACATATTCACCACGGAATACTACACAGCCATAAAAAGGAATGAAATCATGTCCTTTGCAGCAACATGGATACAATTGGAGGCCATTATTCTAAGTGAATTAATGCAAGAACAGAAAACCAAATACTGCGTATTCTCATAAGTGGGAGCTAAACATTGAAAACACATATACATAAAGATGGAAACAATATACACTAGGGACTACTAGATAGGGGGATGGAGGGAGGAAGGAGGAGCATGGAATGAAAAGCTACCATTGGCTGCTGTGCTCATCACCTGAGTGACAGAACCATCCATATCCCATACCTCACTGTCGCTCGATATACCCATATAGCAACCCTGTACATATTTCCCCTGAATCTAAAATTTAAAAAATAAAAATAAGAAAATTAGGTTAATTGAACACTTTTGAGTAGAAAAATATATTAGTTCCTAGGAATCAGTGCTCAGAGAAGTATAATTTTACTCTCTCTCTACCCTTATCAGTGATTCAGGAAAAGGAGTAATAATAGTTTCTCTGTGTAACCCAGAATATAACTGCAGATGACTCACTTAGGCATGAATGTACTGCTGCCAGTATACCCAGTATAGTGTGTCTCCAGGTTACTTTTCTAGTCTCCTAGATGACTGTTTTCAAAATTTCTGTTTTCTCAAACCTTCCTCTCCTTCCCCATGCTTCGTTTAGTTAGTAGCCATGTTTAGTTAGTAGCCATGTTTCCTATTTTATAAATGATGTAGAAATAGCCAATAAAGAGCTTCCATGTGTTCCTGAGGCACATCAACTCACTTAACTACATCTGTGCCAATTTAGGCTGTCTAGTATTATCATAAATGAACTGCCAGTGTGACTTGTGAAAACCAATTTCTCTATTTGTGCATTACATTCCATCTGGTTTCTTCTGAAAGATTTTGCTTCTAACAGTTCTCCCTTTTTCTTTTCTCTCTTTTTCTGCATCTCCAGACTACTGGTCAGCACTGTAGATTCTGGACACACCAGCCTCTATAATCACATGAGCCAGTGACTTATAATAAATCTCCTTCTATATATATACAAATTCTATTGGTTCTGTTTCTTGGAGAACCCTGTATAGATGTTTTTAGCATCTATAGCATAGTGTGATGGAAGGCATCCATCCTTCACATCAGTCTTCAACTAGCATTACCTCACTTTTGATCTTGCCTACCCAGCTTTATTTACTTTCAAGGCTTTAAACTGTTTTCTGTCTCCAGCTAGAGCCTCCACACCTGTCTGTTCTACTTGCCCTGTGTCTACTCTTTAGCCTCTCCAAATCAGTCATTTAATCTCTCTCTTCATTCAACTTTATACAGACCGTTAACCCATTAACCCTTTTCTGGTTGTTATTGAATCCTATTCAGGTAGATGTCCTTGAACAGGGACTACTGTATTATCATCAGTCTCCTGAGTGAACCTGATTTTTACCACTGTAATTTTTAAAATTATTTTATTTTTTAATTGACAAGTATTCTATATATTTATCAGGTACAACATGTTTTGAAATATGTGTACATTGTGGAATGACTAAATTCAACCAGTTAACATATGCATAGTTTCACATGCTTATTTTTCTGATGATAATATTTCAAATTGCTTTCTTGGCAATTTTCAAATATATAATACGTTGTTAATAACATAGTCACCATGTTGTACAATAGACATCTTAAAACATATTCCTTTCCTGTAACTGAAATTTTGTATCCTTTGACCATCTCCCCCAACACCCTGCCCTCCAGCTTCTGGTAACCAGTCTATGCCCCGTTTCTATGAGTTTAAATTTTTCAGTTTACACATAAGTGAGATTATAGAGTGTTTGTCTTTCTGTACCTAGGTTATTTTACCAAACACGGTGTACTCAAGGTTCATCCGTGTTGTCACAAATGATAGGATTTCTCTCTTTTTAAAGCCTGAACTCCCTCTTTATTATCATTTTTTGGCTTGGGGCATCTTTACTTGATCTTTTCCATATGCCAACAAGCATGGTGTTTATTCTCTTATATTTAAAATATCTTCTCTTGGACATACTTTCCCCTCACTAAAATCTCACTTCTGGCCTTCCTTTTACTTCAGAATTCCTTGAAGGAGTTATCTGAGTATTCCCGTTACTCTCTTTCCATTCTCTCTTGGACCCACTGCAAGCTAATCAGGCTTTCACCCTAATACTCCACTGGCATTCAGCCTACTGGTCGGATCTCAGTCCTCATCACCTAGCAGTATCACTCAAACCTGCCCTCTTTTTTGAAATAATTTCTTCATTTGACTTCCAGAAAATACTCTTGTTTGGTTTTCCTCCTGCATCTCTGATGAATTCTTCTTTTGTCTCATTTGTTGGATCTTTCAAATTCTTTAACGTTTAAACTTTGGAATGCTCCATACTCAATTCTCAGTTGTCTTCTTTTTTTTCTAGCTACATTACTGTTGTGAGGATCTTATGACTGAAATACTATCCAATAGGCTGATGGCTCTCAGATTTATATCTCTAATGCCTATCTTTGCCTTGAACTCGTATCTCATATATTAAATTGTCTCCTTGACATTTCTCCTAGTGAGTTGAATATATATATATAAAACTTAATATGTCTCGGATAAATTTTTAATACTCCCCCAAAATTTGTTCCTTTGGCATTTTCTCTCCTTTCAGAAATGGCAACTGTTTGCTTCCAGTTCTTCAGACAATAAACCTAACGGCATTCATGCACTTGTCTCTGTCTTTATACCCCACATCTAATCTGTCAGCAAATTTTGACTCTACATATCTAAAATAAAACCACTCTCACTCATCTACTAACACTCTCATCTCTCACCTGTTGCAGTGTCCTGCCAAGTGTTTAGTCTATTCTCAACACAACAGCCAGAGGGATGCTGCTGAAACATGGGTTAGATCATATTACTTTCTAATCGAAATCCTTCAATGACTTCCCTGTAGCTTACAAGGCCCAACACATTTGTGACATCTTTACTGGCGTGTGCTCTGTTTTAGGGAGTGTAGTACTATCTTAAGCCTTATTTAATTGCTTGTTTTCCCACCATACTGGACAGGAACTCTTACTTTCTTTCTGTTTGGTTCTAAAGCACAAGTGTTTGAATAAGACATTATTCCCAATTTAAAACTAGTACCTGATACTTCCTTGTAATAAGAGTGATCCTGATATTATTGTGGTTCTTGTTAAGGAAGAGAGTATGATCTAGGCAGCAATAGATAGCCTGGGAAGAGATTTTTACAGAGATTTAGTCAGTTCATAATGACTGTATCTCATTCTGATATTGCTGATATCTGTGTCACTCACCATATACTCTTAGCAGAAAATGGGAAAGTCAGAAGTATGTCCAGCTTCATTTTGTACCTAGGAGAGTATAGTGATGCTTTCTCTGTGAACTCAATGAAAAAAAAATAGAGCTAAATGTGTTTCTAACAGGTATGTGTCTGGTTAAATACTGTTAAATAAAGCTAAACATTAATAGTGCACTTTTAAGAATACTATGCTTAAGGTAGTAATATTTAAGACACCAAAGTTATTTTGACAGCAAGAGTCATCTACTTTCCATTCTTGTTTTGTGATTCACATGTGATGATTCACAGATTTCGTAAGGTGTTAGTTTAGTCATCATTTGCACTGCACAATTTTGGGATATAATTTCATTGTTGTGGGAAAAAAAAATCACTTCAGTTGTGTGCACATGGTGACATCCTCTTCATTTGTCTCCCAGCTTCTAGATTTATTCTGTTTGCTACAGTTAGCATCTCATCTGTTAAATTGCCTCTTGTTAGCTCATTGGCATCAGTGTTAAGTGTTAGATGATTCTTCTTCATCTATAAATAAGAATTTTGAGACATCATTTGGCTCAATTATTTTTCTTTATGAACATATTTAGGATGACCATATTAAAATGTAAGTGGCCATTTAAAAGCTATTGATCTATACATTCTCTGTGTATATATATGTATACATATGTGTGTATATGTACACTTGAATACATGTATATGAGTATATGTATAGATATCACACACAAAAACATTCACTTCCATATGGTAGAAATAATTTCTACTTAGAATATCATTTCTCTGTTACCTGAGGGTGTAGATAGGTAGTATAATATGTACTAGTGTTATAACTTATAGTACTAATGTTATAGTTAGTACTATAATATAAGCACCAGTTATATGTCCTAGTGTTATAACTTACTGCCTCTGCAAAAGACAAAAAAGAGGCAAACAGATTGGATGGAAAAGAAGAGTCGTACTATGGTCAAAAGCAAGTACCAGTTAGAATGTTAGGAGCTTTTAAGGTGAACTACTGGAGACTGCCTTATAATGCCCTTCTATATGGAACAAGAAGGTAGTAAAATAGTAATATAATTTCTTTTGTTTTTGTTTTTCTGAGCTAAAATTAGATTTCCCAGGAGTTATTACCCCATTGGCCAGTCCACTTTACTATGTTACATTTCAACATGCTCAGAATGAGGACTTCTTTCTCAGAGGAGTATGGGAAATTCAGAACTTACATATAGAAAATTAAAAATCGCTTGAGGAATTGGATAGCATACTCCAGTCATTGAAAGCATCACAGAGACACATCTCAAGAAGATGAGATGTTTGTTGTTCTTATTTCCCCATCTAGCTTCCTATATTCATTTCATCACTTAAAAATACTTTTATAATGTTTATTCAGGATGACCTATAAAATAATCAGCAATCTAAATTACATCTATATTCTATATATCTTACTACTGTAGAATTTCTATCTTTATCAAGAAAACTTTTGGATGTATATTTACTCAGTTGAGGCTGCTAACTTTAAAGAGGAAAGTAATTTTTCTGGTCATTTTGTGTATGTTTCTAGTGCTACTAATGAGACCAATAGAGCATCCAAAGTGTGGTGCTGACTCACAAGGTTACTGGCAGTCATGCCACTTGGCATTAGATTGCCTTTCTCTGATCTTATGCATAAACATTCATGCCGAGTCTGTCCTGCAGACACTGGCTGAGTGACAGATGACAGGAGTACTTAGACAAAGGTATCCAGTGAAAAAGTGGACTAGGAGACTGTCAGCACTACGGGTCAAAAGAGTTTGCAGCCCCCCTAAAGCTGGCAATGCTCGCATTTATTTAGTACAGATTTAATGACAAAGGCTTGGAGCAAACACAATCTGTGGGTAATAAACATTGTTGACCCCTCGAGTAGAGAGCAGTCTTGTGCATGAATGATCAAAGGTCGGTTTTAGGACAATATAAGTAAACAAGCTGTCTAGATAAACTCCTCTACATTCCCTTGTTATTTGCTTTTTGCTATTAGCTAAAGGTAAGAGGATTAGGCTGCCTTTAGCCATAAACCTTTTCCTAAAGCTTTTGCAAAACCTCTGGCTTTTTAAGAAAGTCTGTGTCTTTGCTATAACTTTTGTTTTTACAACTTTTCCCACCACCCTGACCGAACTCCTACACATTCATGCCTAAGTTAATGTGTGAACATGCATTTCATTTCTCTTCAGTATACCTAGAATGGAATTGCTTGATTATATGATAATCTATGTTTAATCATTTGAGCAGCTGACATAAATTATTTTCTATATCTCTTCATCTGGTCTTTTGATCTAACTATTCCAGTGGCTATGAAGTGGTATCTCATTGTGATTTTGATTTGTATTTTGCTGATGACTTTCCATGTGCTTATTGGCCATTTGGTATCTTCCTTTGAGAAGTGACTGTTCCATCACTGTGGCCATTTTTTAATTTAGTTGTCTTTTAATAATTGAGTTGTAAGAGCACTTTATTTATTCTAGACACAAGTTTCTTATAGACATTAGGCTTATGCCTTTGATCCTTTGTTCCTGATACTCCCTTTTCCTGGAATACTAATTCCTACTCTTCCCATTGGTAGTTCTGTTTAAACCTTTTGAACTTAGTCTAAATGTCACTTCTTCAGAGAAGTTACCTCCACCTTACCTAAAATATGTTTCTTCTCTTGCTTATTTATCTCTCTGGACCTTTGTTTATTTCTCTAAGAGTATTTATGCCTTACAGTGAGCTTATGTATTATTTATTGTCTACTACCCTAAAATGTAATTTCTATGAAGCAAAGATGCTGTTCCCTTAGGTAGTAGGCAGTACATAAATATTTATTGGATGAAAGAGTAAATCAATGTTGGACTTCTTCCTCCTGTATTTTTTCCATTATCAAGCTGTCTCTTTGACTTTGTCACTGGACATTAAAACTTTTGTTCAGGCTAATCTAAATAAATTTAGGAAATTTTACTCATATTTGGAATAACTTCTGATTTGACTCATGTTCTAGAGTATACAAAAGTTTCCAGTTGGAAAGCTGCTTGAATTAGACTTGGGTATATATTATTGGTGAAGTAGACACTTGTATTATAGTTATTTCATCACTTAGCAAGTGGTACTTTACATTTTTATGGCACATAAAAGGTGTGCATTGTTAGCATTACTTCCTATTTTTTCACAGTTGAAAAAAATAACTAAAAAATGTACAGCCTTTTAGTCTGTGATTACTTCAAATTTAGTCTTTTATAGCTTCAGTATCTTACTTGACTGCTTCCTCCGTCACATTTCTGCTTATCTGATAGGAAACTGATTTTCTGCCTGGTAAAACATTCTCTTTCAAATACTATATAAAAGAATAAGTTATATGTTGTAATCATTTCTTTTAATGTAATATACCAAGTAATATTAAAATCTTTATAGTCAGATCATTCCAATACTTGTAGCCAGATAGTTTCAGATGATATTATTCCTCTATGAGAAAACAGATCATTTTAAAGTTAATAATATGTAAGATATAAATATCCCTCTATAGTATATTTTTCTTGCCCCAACCCAAAGTAACTTTTTTTTTTTTACTACAAATTAAATGAAAGCAGGGTGGGGGGAGGTTTATATTATATAAAACAGAAGCGAATTCTAGTTAGAACTTGTTTTTCATCATTTGTAAATTTTCAGCTCTGAATGAATTCAGTATAAAATATGTCTTGAATCATTGGGTTCTATGTATGAGTCAAATGTCCTTGAAAACCATATTATGCTCTTAGGTAAAGACCATAAGGCTAAGTCACTATATTGCATCTATATTATTTGCATAGTTTTGGCACTTTATAAAAATAGACAAGTGAAAATACAAACCCCTGGCAATGTTAATGCATTAATATTTTAGAGAATGGAAAAAGTTTTCCTTTTGTAGCTATTACTATTTATAAAGTTTATTTTGAATATTTTATCATTGCAAAGTACCATTTATAGAACAGTTAGAAAATTATTGCAATGTGTTTTGGTTAATAACAAAACTAATGATAGGTAACATTTCTAAATTAGAGATGGGGCCAAAGAACAAGAATACCATATTCTGTGTCTCTGGAGCTATGCAGCGTTCAGTGAGTGAGTAAAAAAGCTCTTGGGTTTTATAATTATAATCTTAGGATGCCTACGTATTTTATTGTCTTATGCTGATATTAAGTTTCTTTTTCCATTAAAAGATGTTGAAATATAGCCTTCTTAACTACAAATGTCTATTTTTTTCACTAGAACAATATCCTTAATTTAACAAGATAGTTTTCATTAGTCTATACTGATTTGGTTTAACAATTTTTCTTGTTCTTATCGGATATGTATCCTTATTCACTGGTGTTGATTCTTGCTGATACTTTCTGCCTTTTCAGAAATTAAAGTCTCTGTTCATGTCCCTGATGAATTTATTGCCATTTCATTTACAAATTGATGGCAATCCATTCTCCAATTCTAGTAGTAAAGATTTAAAATTGGAATATTACCTACATAGTATGTGGAAATAAACTTTCAAGAGAGAAAAGGGGAGAATGAGATGGACTGTAATTACAATTGCATTTTGATAAAATAATGAAAATTGCCTATTTAACAAATGACTGGACTGGATTGCCTTTGCAAGTGTGATGAATTATGTAAACTTTAGGATTACTAATTCTCCCCCAATAAAATAGAATTCCCTAGGCATGAGTAAAAATTCTTTGAAAGATAATATGGTACTATATAAAGTGTACTATAACATGATGATAGGTATTGTGTGTGCTTATTTTAAAAGCCTTTTGTATTCTGTCTTACACATATAGTTAGTCTATAAATACTTTTTGTTGATATAGTCTTTTATCAAATATTTATCTAGGCCTTTATGTCAAGTCAGACATTTTCTCATGCTTTTTTCTTTTCTTATTGTTTCTAACCTTGGAATTAAGATTTATTTTCTGCAGATAAAGGTAATTGACTTTTATTTGACGTCAACCTATGAACTAAGGAAGCTGGTAGTATGACTGAGATTATGGATTTTCCCCTCTGTAGTAAATCTTGAGCTGCAGCTATTGAGATGACTAGAAAATCAGAATAAGTATTTTCGTTTGATAAGTAAAACTTAGTTTTCATGTATTTTTACTGTCATATTTGAAACGCTTATCTATAGCAGAGAAAATAGATAGTAGGATGACAAGGGAAGACTAATTCTTCATTTGTTTATTTCCACCAATTTCTCCTATAGTAAATACTTAGTTATCAAATATTAATGAAAAGCAAAAGTGGGATGATAAATCCAAAATAAGGAATACTCTATGTTAAAGATATAGATGACATACCTTAATCCACAGCTGTTCACACAAAATAGAGACTCGTCAGAATTTGGATACGCCCAAATTTATAGATGGAATGATACCTAAATTCCTTGTATTACTTTTCTGTAGAATTGCTTCTCAGAGACCACTCCAAGGTTTTTCCTTGCTTATTATGGTAATAAAGTGAAATGCTGACTGCATCAGTCTAAATGGAGGAAGAGAAAGTAAGTAGAAACACAAAAATAAACTTCAGGATAATACAAGGTTGTCTATCTAAATTAAGCCTAGGAATCTCTTTCTAGTTTATGAAGTCTTTATTTTACTTTTTCTCCCTTTTGAAATGTCAGTTATAAGTAAGCACATCAAAATTAGTGACTGACATCCTAGAAATAAATTATTAAACGTTTTCTGTGTAGATTGCATGTTTTCCTTTATATTTATATTGACCTTACTGTTTTGCTCCCCTTGAAATGAAAGAACTATACAGTTATTCTTTCTGTATAGTCTCTCTTTCTACATTATCTATAATAATCTTACATTTTTTATATAATCTTTGTTCCTATATGACCTGAGAAAATAATTATATAATATCCCCAAATATAAAAAGATTATAATGCTTACCCTAACAAAGAATTTCAGAGTTTTTGAAATATTTTCAACTATCATCAATCAACTTTTTAAACTTGAAACTTGATGTTTTCTTTTTTGTTTTCCTTTTCCTCAGTGGTGGTAAAGATAGAGATTAAAGTAGTTTTTTTTTTTTTTTTTTAATAGTTGTCTATAAATCATAGTGGTCTTAAAGAATATAGAGAAGAAGACTGTTTCTTTCTCTACCTTACTCATTAGATACTTCAAGCCTTTCTTGGGAAAACAAACTGGTAGTTTTCCATGGTGACTTTATCATAACTGGATATAGAATGGATATACTGAGACATCGTTTATTATACTCTGTCTCTAGAAATAATATTGTACTCTTAGAGGAATGTAGACATGGTTGCTATAAAAATAAAGCATTGTGAATTTAAAAGGGATTATTATATTTAATCACCTAGAAAATATAAATTGCTTTCTTATTTAGTCCTAATAAGTGAATGTTCATTTCATTACAGGAGCCTGTATTTCACTCAGAAAACAGTCAGAACCTCATATCAGGACATATTAATGAGGAGTTTTAAAATGTATACTTTAAAACACTTTACCATAATATAGTCATTAGAGTTCTTGTAAGTGAATCATTTTACACATTCATATACTTTTAGTTAAAGCTCAGTGAGTTCTGATACAGACTTTATAACAAATTATGAACTATAACTGCTCATATTTTAGTAACGTACTAGTATGCTTAATTTCAAACACTTAAGTAACTTTTAATTATACACATTCTTGTTTCCATACACATGTGTATATAATAAAATTTCTGTATACAACAGAATGCATCTGTTTTAAGAAAGGAGTTTGAATATTTAGAAATATTTATACAAAGATAACCACCACCATAATCAAATGTAGAACATTTTTTCATGATCCCACATTAATTCCCTGTATCTTTTGCAGTCAGCTTCTCTCCACCCACTTGCATGCTACCATTAACTTTTTTCTTTACTATAAGTCAGGGCTTCTCAATCTTAGCAGTATTAATGTTTTGGGTAATTTGCTTTCCTTTGCCGGGGGGGATTGTCCTGTGCATTGTAGGATTTTTTAGCAGCATCCCTGGCTCCAATCCACTTCATGCCAATAAAACTCTCCCTCTCTCTTCTCAGTTGTGACAATCAGAAATGTCTATAGACATTGCCAAGTGTTCCCTGGGGAGCAAAACCATGTCCACTTGAGAACCACTGCTATAAGATTAGTTTTTCCTGTTTCAGCATTTCATACAAATAGAATTACATAGGATACATTCTTTGTACCTGTTTCCTTTCTTTTAGCATAATGGTTTTGAGATTGACCCAGATTGTTGCATGTCCCATTCAGTTGTCTCTTTTTACTGAGATGGCAGTGTTGAAAAACTACAGTTTGTTTAAACATCTACCTTTGGTTTGTATTTTCTTCAAATCCCTAAAAATAATTGCTTTTATGTCCTTGCTAATTTCAGTCTTTGGTGAGTCTGTATCTGTTAATCTGTTAGTTGATGTATCTTCAAGTTGTGAGTCACATTCTTCCTTTTTCGTCATGTTAGTGGAGTTTTTGAGGGCATTAGACCTTATTTACACTGAGTGCTAGATTTTATTGTCTTTCTTTAAGGAGTGGTGGACATTTTTTTGGCAGGCAGCTAAGTTACTTGTGGATCAACTTTACTTTCAGGACTTCCATTTTTTTGTTAGGGTGGATGTATAATTGCCTTCCTTTATGACTAATTTTACCTGTTACCAAGGTATGACCTTTCTGGGACCTCTGTGGAAAACCCAGGTAATTAACTAGTACTCTCCACTCTGTTTGGAACTTGGACATCTTGTAACTCTAGGTGTGCTCTGGGAATTATTCAGTTTATATCCCCCAGCTGTTGCTTGCTCAGCCTTGTGAAATTTCACGCTTAGTCTCCACAGCTGATCAATCAGCAGGCAACTTGACAAATAGTTAACCAGTTTGCTAGAGCTCTTTCTCTCCAGTATTCTATTCCACAAATTTTCGCCTCTTTAATCTCTTTGAAATCTGACATCTGTCTCCTTAATTCAACAAAACCTCCAAGAAGATAGTGGACAATCATAAAGCTCACCTGATTGGTTTCCCTTTTCTCAAACATTACAATCCTGCACTGCCCATTGGCTAATGTCTGAAAACAGTTGTTTGATATATTTTATCCAGTCTGGTTGTTTACAGCAGAAGGCAAGTCTATTCCTAGTTCCTCCATCGTGGCCAGAGGCAAAACTTTTTAAAATATTCTTTTTTTCCTGATTATAAATATAGAAATGTTCCATGTATAAATTTTGGGAAATATGGAATTCTATGTATTATTCATATTATACTCACAGTCACTAATTTAGAATTGTCATATGCCTAAAATATCTATTATGGAGGAGCTTTCATTTTCCCTTACCTCATGTCTCTATATCAAAGGGCCTTTGCTAGAGTAATACCATTGGCCTCTCCCTGGACTTCCTTACTCATTCTGCGTAAGTTAAGAGGAATGGTTGATAAGTAAATCTGGAAGAAGGAATAGAAGGTCGTGGGCTAGCCTACTTGTAGGCTGCACTTTTAATTTAGCCACTTTTATTTTTGCACTTTTTCTAGCAAGAAGAGTCAGGAGAGGCCTTTGATTGTCTCTGTCTGTCTATGGCTGAATAGATTTATGGTATTCAGTTCAGGGAAGATATCTACAACGCCATATGGCAGTAGATGCAAGCAATGATGCTTAATTTAGCTGTTTGTATACTAACACTGATAACTTTGAACTCTGTTTATCTATACCTGTTGGCTTCTCAGTTGGTCCCAGATTTGGAGAAGATAAAGGAGTTATTTATTGTTCCCCTCAAACTCAGTCACAGATAATACATGTTTTTCAGTTAAAACCATATCACATCACTTCATATTTTTAACTTTGAGGAATGCAAACTGTAAAGCATATACTCTCTATGATGGCTGGGGGAAGAGTAGCCAGAATTATAATGCAGGGTACAAAGCTGCCTCTCTAACAGTCTTTTAGTCAGCCTGTTTTCAGCTCAGCATTTCTTTATTGCCTCAAATCCAATTTCCAGCTATCTGAACTGGGTCCTTCAGGCTGTCTACCAACTGGTAGATTCAGGCGCGTACCACATATGCTGCCTCGGTGCTGTTTACAATTATAATGCCTTGTGTTCTTTTCCTTAGAATGAGATGATGAGAAAGCAAAACAGAATAGCAAGTGTGAAAGGAGAGAGAATGGAGAGCAAGAGGAGGGAAGAGTAAAAAGAAAACAGAATTATAAATAGCAGATAGCCTATGAAAGGGCTGTATGGATGTCCTCTGAAGGAGGTAGTAACATCCTTTGTTTGAAGGAGGTAAAAGATGGAGTTACACATGAGTAGAAGAAGAAAATAGAGGAGGAAACAAAGATGAAAAAATTGCATTTTCTTTGCAATCGTGTGTCACTAGTATTTCTTATTAGGCTCTAGGTATTTTGTTCTTGGGAATATGTAATGTGGATATTTTAAATGAAAACAATAAAAATTCAATTTCAATAATGTTGAATTAAGTCTTTACCTAATTCTTGTCAAGATACATTTAACATTAAAAATTTTTTGTTAGCAATAACATAGTTTTCAATAAAATTATTAGCTCTGTTGAAATTTTATGAGTTTATAGTTTTAAGTGTTTTTATTAAAAAGAATCATTTTCTCTTTTGATTTAATGCTTGATAATTTTTCTCTAGTTATTGCTTCTGACTGAGGCTATTTGTGAAATGTATCATTGTAGTCTTGGTATTCAAAGACAGTAGATTAGTGCTGAATATCAGAATTACATATGCTTTCAACAGAACAACTTTTTGCTTTATGTATTTATGTGAGTCCACATGTGTTTGGTGTATGTATCTGTGTATTCATGTGTTTGTATGAGAGAGTATGTGTGTAGCTTTGATATAAAAAGGCTTTTTCTGACCTAAATGTCAAATAGGGAAATAACTACAAAAATTGTGATTTTATGTATGATAATCATGAGGATCATGCCAGTAATACGTAGCACTTTTCTTAGGGCTAAATAACACTGAAATTTTAGATCACAGGAGTGACATGCCTTGATTACAATATTATCATCTGTTTGTTTATATGTATATACACACATGTACATGCATATATATGACATGTGCATTTCATGAGGGCAGTGATATTGTCTTTATCCACATAGGAGGACTTCTGTATGTAGTAAATGGAATTTTATAAAAATTGGGCTGAAAAGTTAAATTTAAATAGTTGTATTATGCTGGAAAGCTTATTTGATTTTTAAAACCTGGAAGGATAAAGACTTGCTTTCATCATTATAATTTTCTTTTTTAAGAAAAAAGACAGACATTGTTAGCTGAAACCCTCTCAAGTATCAGGTTGACCACTGGTATCTTCCTAGTGGGATTAAGTAACCTAAAATAGAGATTAGGTAGATGATTTTGTAGTGTTAATGTTCCCATACCCTAATTTAGAGCAGAAACAATTAAACCTTTAAATAATTCCAAAAGGTTCTTGTTCTCTTTTTATCCCCAAAATCTCTTTCAAGAGAAGTGGTAAAGAAAAAGTTATGAATTAACTTGGCTACTGATTCTCCCATTTTATTCTAGAAAATAAGAGAACATCTTTGCCTCTTTTGTCTCCTTTGAATTTTTACATATGTATATGTCTATATGAATACATATGCATATATCTTTTTTAACAACACTTAAATGTTCATTTACCATATTATTCATTAATTTTTATTAAATAAAATCTCATGGGTATAAGTACCTTTAAAGCTACGTAATTAAATGGAATCTGCTATGTATTCATGAGTTCACTTAGAAGAAAAGTTATATTTTAGCAATAAATAGTTTCCTTAGCCCTATTCATTATCTTCAGTTTATGCGCAGAAAATCTCTACCTCCATCCTCTTTGGATCCCAGCAGGATCTGATAATTAAATTGAAATAACAGATTAACAGGAGAAAAGCATAATACAAGTTTTATGTGGCATGAGAGTTCTCATAGGGAAATGAGGACTCAAAGAAGCAGTTACCTGTATACTGAGTTGAACAAAGAATAATAAACTGTGAAACTGTGACTAAATTATGTGGGAAGCTTAAAAGAGAAGTCATTTTAATAAGGTTTGCAAAGTACTCTGTGGTCTCAACTTCTCATCCTTGAAGGTAAATATGTTGTCTTTTCTTCTAGTGTAGAGAGTGTCTTTCACATAAGAATTTCATTTTCTTCTTAGAGAAACACCAGGAAGGTTAACATGATCTTGCACTTGCTGTTTTTCAAATGTCTTCAATTTAAATAATCAAGATGCCAGAATAGCATATTTTAACCCCTTCATCAGCAGATTTTTTTCCAAGATGAATAACTAAATGATTGACTAAAGATTTTTTACACTTTCTTTTTGCTTTTAAAGAAGTAAATAAAAAATTGTATCTGAAAGTACCTGAGGAATGAGTTTAGTGTTCCTGTCAGTCTACATAACGAAATTTTAAGATTCATGCTGTCTATTAAAACAGATACTCAGTAATGAGCCATATTCATATAAGAAAAAGGCTATTCAAGAATTATGGTTACAAATCACAATCCATTTTATGAGCTTTTAATAATTTAGTAATTCATTGTTGTGAACTTGTAATACATGTAACAGACAATTAATGGTATAAGATGTAATTACAGAAGAATATCTGTTTCCCTTTGAAAGCCATATGTATTCCATATGGAATTTTCAATGTTTACATAGTTAACATTAATAATTTTTCAGTATATCTAGCATGTCTTATTATAATAATATGTTATCTTTCTGATTAGACAATGATCTTGGCAAGCTTTTATTATGCCTCAAAATATCTGATAAACAAACTGAATGGATAGTAAACTGCCGAAGACAATTTTGCAAAATGATGAAAGCCAAACCTGATATAATCAGTGGAGAGGGTAAGTACATTGTTTCCGTTTTGGGTTTTCTTATGTATGAAAATTATATTCATAGAATCTGTGGTTCTTAAAGATTAGTATTGGCATATGTAGGAAACATAATGCTAATTCCAGAAGTTCACTTATTTCTGAGAAACTTAAGAGAACACAAATTAAAATCTGAGACACTACTAAGCATTGCTTTTTTTTCTTTTCTTTTTTTCTGGAACTGTCTAAACAGTCTTGGTGAGCAAAACTAGAACACTACCTCTACCTAGGTAGCAATTTGCTTGGTTTTACCAGTTTTTACCTGAGTATGGCATGTTGCTATATTTTTTAGAAATTTTATTGATTTTTTAATCAACATTGTTATTTTGAATCACTTTTATATGCATGCAAGTAAATTTAGTGACTCCTAAAGGAATTTCGTTTTAAGGGAACAGCTATGTTTTCTAAATTAGCAAACAAGTTTATTTGTATTCAGTTATCTGCTTGTGCATTTGTTTTCTGAAACCATTTTTTAAATTAACATTACTTATTCTGAATAAAGTAAAAAGAAGTGCTGAGAAAAAAGTTCTAATGTCGGGGGGGGTGGAGCAAGATGGCCGAATAGGAACAGCTCCAGTCTCCAACTCCCAGCGCGAGCGACACAGAAAACCGGTGATTTCTGCATTTTCAACTGAGGTACTGGGTTCATCTCACTAGAGAGTGCCAGACAATCGGTGCTGGTCAGCTGCTGCAGCCGGACCAGCGAGAGCTGAAGCAGGGCGAGGCATCACCTCACCTGGGAAGCACAAGGGGAAAGGGAATCCGTTTTGCTAGCCAGGGGAACTGAGACACACAACCGTGGAAAATCGGGTAACTCCCACCCCAATACTGCGCTTTAAGCAAACAGGCACACCAGGAGATTATATCCCACACCTGGTCGGGAGGGTCCCACGCCCACGGAGCCTCCCTCATTGCTAGCACAGCAGTCTGCAATCTCGCGGCAAGGCAGCAGCGAGGCTGGGGGAGGGGCGCCCGCCATTGCTGAGGCTTAAGTAGGTAAACAAAGCCGCTGGGAAGCTCGAACTGGGTGGAGCTCACAGCAGCTCAAGGAAACCTGCCTGTCTCTGTAGACTCCACCTCTGGGGACAGGGCACAGTAAACAACAACAAAAGCAGCAGAAACCTCTGCAGACGCAAACGACTCTGTCTGACAGCTTTGAAGAGAGCAGTGGATCTCCCAACACAGAGGTTGAGATCTGAGAAGGGACAGACTGCCTGCTCAAGTGGGTCCCTGACCCCTGAGTAGCCTAACTGGGAGATATACCCCACTAGGGGCAGTCTGACACCCCACACCTCACAGGGTGGAGTACACCCCTGAGAGGAAGCCTCCAAAGCAAGAATCAGACAGGTACACTCGCTGTTCAGCAATATTCTATCTTCTGCAGCCTCTGCTGCTGACACCCAGGCAAACAGGGTCTGGAGTGGACCTCAAGCAATCTCACACAGACCTACAGCTGAGGGTCCTGACGGTTAGAAGGAAAACTATCAAACAGGAAGGACACCTACACCAAAACCCCATCAGTACGTCACCATCATCATCAAAGACCAGCGGCAGATAAAACCACAAAGATGGGGAAAAAGCAGGGCAGAAAAGCTGGAAATTCAAAAAATAAGAGCGCATCTCCCCCGGCAAAGGAGCGCAGCTCATCGCCAGCAACACATCAAAGCTTGACGGAGAATGACTTTGACGAGATGAGAGAAGAAGGCTTCAGTCCATCAAACTTCTCAGAGCTAAAGGAGGAATTACGTACCCAGCGCAAAGAAACTAAAAATCTTGAAAAAAAAGTGGAAGAATTGATGGCTAGAGAAATTAATGCAGAGAAGGTCATAAACAAAATGAAAGAGATGAAAACCATGACACGAGAAATACGTGACAAATGCACAAGCTTCAGTAACCGACTCGACCAACTGGAAGAAAGAGTATCAGCGATTGAGGATCAAATGAACGAAATGAAGCGAGAAGAGAAACCAAAAGAAAAAAGAAGAAAAAGAAATGAGCAAACCTGCAAGATTATGTAAAAAGACCAAATCTACGTCTGATTGGGGTGCCTGAAAGTAAGGGGGGAAATGGAACCAACTTGGAAGACACTCTTCAGGATATCATCCAGGAGAACTTCCCCAACCTAGTAGTGCAGGCCAACATTCAAATTGAGGAAATACAGAGAACGCCACAAAGATACTCCTCGAGAAGAGCAACTCCAAGACACATAATTGCCAGATTCACCAAAGTTGAAATGAAGGAAAAAATCTTAAGGGCAGCCAGAGAGAAAGGTCGGGTTACCCACAAAGGGAAGCCCATCAGACTAACAGCAGATCTCTCGGCAGAAACTCTACAAGCCAGAAGAGAGTGGGGGCCAATATTCAACATTCTTAAAGAAAAGAATTTTCAACCTAGAATTTCATATCCAGCCAAACTAAGTTTCATAAGTGAAGGAGAAATAAAATCCTTTACAGATAAACAAATGCTTAGAGATTTTGTCACCACTAGGCCTGCCTTACAAGAGACCCTGAAGGAAGCACTCAACATGGAAAGGAACAACCGGTACCAGCCATTGCAAAAACATGCCAAAATGTAAAGACCATCGAGGCTAGGAAGAAACTGCATCAACTAATGAGCAAAATAACCAGTTAATATCATAATGGCAGGATCACATTCACACATAACAATATTAACCTTAAATGTAAATGGACTAAATGGTCCAATGAAAAGACACAGACTGGCAAACTGGATAAAGAGTCAAGACCCATCAGTCTGCTGTATTCAGGAGACCCATCGCACATGCAGAGACATACATAGACTCAAAATAAAGTGATGGAGGAAGATCTACCAAGCAAATGGAGAACAAAAAAAAGCAGGGGTTGCAATACTAGTCTCTGGTAAAACAGACTTTAAACCATCAAAGATCAAAAGAGACAAAGAGGGCCATTACATAATGGTAAAGGGATCAATTCAACAGGAAGAGCTAACTATCCTAAATATATATGCACCCAATACAGGAGCACCCAGATTCATAAAGGAAGTCCTTAGAGACTTACAAAGAGACTTAAACTCCCATACAATAATAATGAGATACTTCAACACCCCACTGTCAACATTAGACAGATCAATGAGACAGAAAGTTAACAAGGATATCCAGGAATTGAACTCATCTCTGCAGCAAGCAGACCTAATAGACATCTACAGAACTCTCCACCCCAAATCAACAGAATATACATTCTACTCAGCACCACATCACACTTAAACCAAAATTGACCACATAATTGGAAGTAAAGCACTCCTCAGCAAATGTACAAGAACAGAAATTATAACAAACTGTCTCTCAGACCACAGTGCAATCAAATTAGAACTCAGGACTAAGAAACTCAATCAAAACCGCTCAACTACATGGAAACTGAATAACCTGCTCCTGAATAACTACTGGGTACATAATGAAATGAAGGCAGAAATAAAGATGTTCTTTGAAACCAATGAGAACAAAGATAAAACATATCAGAATCTCTGGGACACATTTAAAGCAGTGTGTAGAGGGAAATTTATAGCACTATATGCCCACAAGAGAAAACTGGAAAGATCTAAAATTGACACTTTAACATCACAACTAAAAGAACTAGAGAAGCAAGAGCAAACACATTCAAAAGCTAGCAGAAGGCAAGAAATAACTAAGATCAGAGCAGAACTGAAGGAGATAGACACACAAAAAACCCTCCAAAAAATCAATGAATCCAGGAGTTGGTTTTTTGAAAAGATCAACAAAATTGATAGACCGCTAGCAAGACTAATAAAGAAGAAAAGAGAGAAGAATCAAATAGATGCAATAAAAAATGATAAAGGGGTTATCACCACCGACCCCACAGAAATACAAACTACCATCAGAGAATACTATAAACACCTCTACGCAAATAAACTAGAAAATCTAGAAGAAATGGATAATTTCCTGGACACTTACACTCTCCCAAGACTAAACCAGGAAGAAGCTGAATTCCTGAATAGACCAATAGCAGGCTCTGAAATTGAGGCAATAATTAATAGCCTACCAACCAAAAAAAGTCCAGGACCAGATGGATTCACAGCTGAATTCTACCAGAGGTACAAGGAGGAGCTGGTAGCATTCCTTCTGAAACTATTCCAATCAATAGAAAAAGCGGGAATCCTCCCTAACTCATTTTATGAGGCCAACATCATCCTGATACCAAAGCCTGGCAGAGACACAACAAAAAAAGAGAATTTTAGACCAATATCCCTGATGAACATCGATGCAAAAATCCTCAATAAAATACTGACAAACCGGATCCAGCAGCACATCAAAAAGCTTATCCACCATGATCAAGTGGGCTTCATCCCTGGGACGCAAGGCTGGTTCAACATACGCAAATCAATAAACATAATCCAGCATATAAACAGAACCAAAGACAAGAACCACATGATTATCTCAATAGATGCAGAAAAGGCCTTTGACAAAATTCAACAGCCCTTCATGCTAAAAACGCTCAATAAATTTGGTATTGATGGAACGTATTTCAAAATCATAAGAGCTATTTATGACAAACCCACAGCCAATATCATAGTGAATGGGCAAAAACTGGAAAAATTCCCTTTGAAAATTGGCACAAGACAGGGATGCCCTCTCTCACCACTCCTATTCAACATAGAGTTGGAAGTTCTGTCTAGGGCAATCAGGCAAGAGAAAGAAAGAAAGGGTATTCAGTTAGGAAAAGAAGAAGTCAAACTGTCCCTGTTTGCAGATGACATGATTGTATATTTAGAAAACCCCATTGTCTCAGCCCAAAATCTCCTTAAGCTGATAAGCAACTTCAGCAAAGTCTCAGGATACAAAATTAATGTGCAAAAATCACAAGCATTCTTATACACCAGTAACAGACAAACAGAGAGCCAAATCATGAATAAACTTCCATTCACAATTGCTTCAAAGAGAATGAAATACCTAGGAATCCAACTTACAAGGGATGTGAAGGACCTCTTCAAGGAGAACTACAAACCACTGCTCAGTGAAATAAAAGAGGACACAAACAAATGGAAGAACATACCATGCTCATGGATAGGAAGAATCAATATCGTGAAAATGGCCATACTGCCCAAGGTAATTTATAGATTCAATGCCATCCCCATCAAGCTACCAATGAGTTTCTTCACAGAATTGGAAAAAACTGCTTTAAAGTTCATATGGAACCAAAAAAGACCCCGCATTGCCAAGACAATCCTAAGTCAAAAGAACAAAGCTGAAGGCATCACACTACCTGACTTCAAACTATACTAAAGGCTACAGTAACCAAAACAGCAGGGTACTGGTACCAAAACAGAGATATAGACCAATGGAACAGAACAGAGTCCTCAGAAATAATACCACACATCTACAGCCATCTGATCTTTGACAACCCTGAGAGAAACAAGAAATGGGGAAAGGATTCCCTATTTAATAAATGGTGCTGGGAAAATTGGCTAGCCATAAGTAGAAAGCTGAAACTGGATCCTTTCCTTACTCCTTATACGAAAATTAATTGAAGATGGATTAGAGACTTAAATGTTAGACCTAATACCATAAACACCCTAGAAGAAAACCTAGGTAATACCATTCAGGACATAGGCATGGGCAAGGACTTCATGTCTAAAACACCGAAAGGAACGATAACAAAAGCCAATTGACACATGGGATCTAATTAAACTAAAGAGCTTCTGCACAGCAAAAGAAACTACCATCAGAGTGAACAGGCAACCTACAGAATGGGAGAAAATTTTTGCAATCTACTCATCTGACAAAGGGCTAATATCCAGAACCTACAAAGAACTCAAACAAATGTACAAGAAAAAAACAAACAACCCCATCAAAAAGTGGGCAAAGGATATGAACAGACAGTTCTCAAAAGAAGATATTCATACAGCCAACAGACACATGAAAAAATGCTCATCGTCACTGGCCATCAGAGAAATGCAAATCAAAACCACAATGAGATACCATCTCACACCAGTTAGAATGGCAATCATTAAAAAGTCAGGAAACAAGAGGTTCTGGAGAGGATATGGAGAAATAGGAATACTTTTACACTGTTGGTGGGATTGTAAACTAGTTCAACCATTGCAGGAAACAGTATGGCGATTCCTCAAGGATCTAGAACTAGAAGTACCATATGACCCAGCCATCCCATTACTGGGTATATACCCATAGGATTGTAAATCATGCTGCTACAAAGACACATGTACATGTATGTTTATTGCAGCATTATTCACAATAACAAAGACTTGGAATCAACCCAAATGTCCATCAGTGACAGACTGGATTAAGAAAATGTGGCACATATACACCATGGAATACTATGCAGCCATAAAAAAGGATGTGTTTGTGTCCTTTGTATGGACATGGATGCAGCTGGAAACCATCATTCTTAGCAAACTATCGCAAGAACAGAAAACCAAACACCGCATGTTCTCACTCATAGGTGGGAACTGAACAATGAGATCACTTGGACTCGGGTAGGGGATCATCATACACCAGGGCCTATCATGGGGAGTGGGGAGGGGGGAGGGATTGCATTGGGAGTTATACCTGATGTAAATGACGAGTTGATGGGTGCTGACGAGTTGATGGGTGCAGCACACCAACATGGCACAAGTATACATATGTAAGAAACCTGCACGTTATGCAGATGTACCCTAGAACTTAAAGTATAATAATAAAAAAAAATTAAAAAAAAAAAGACAAAAGAGAAATACCAGCTGTTTTAACTCTTATTCATTCCTCTGAAACAGGACAAACATGTAGAAGATTACCATTAAAACTGTGTTCTCTTTAGAATCTTGGTATCTTGGGGCACTTTCCACAAGTCTTCACCTCAGTTATTTATTACTTTGTTTTGTTTTTGAGACAGAGTTTTGCTCTTTCACCCAGGCTGGAGTGCCATGGTGGGATCTTGTCTCACTCCAACCTCCGCCTCCTGGGTTCAGGCGATTCTCCTGCCTCAGCCTCCTGAGTAGCTGGGATTACAGGCGCATGTCATGACACCTAGTTAATTTTTGTATTTTTAGTAGAGTCGGGGTTTCACCATGTTGGCCAGGCTGGTCTCAAACTCCTGATCTCAGGTCATCCAACTGCCCCAGCCTCCCAAAATGCTGGGATTACAAGCATGAGCCACCGCGCCCTGCCTATTCTTTACTTTGATACTCTTAAAAATAGAGTCTAAGGGTTTCTGGTTCCTTTTTATGGAACATAGTGTTGGGGAAAAATCTCATCTCCAGCAATGAGCATTAGGTGATTCCACATAATTACTCATAACTATAAAAGTCTTGTCATATAACAGTCTTCTTTTTAAAAAAGGAATATGGTGATTTCTAATTTACCTTTGGTTACATTTAAGTTTATTTTGCTCTGGTAATTTAATTCTACTGTCCCCTTTCTTTAAATTTTAGTGCTCCCAATCTTTAGGTTTTTCCTGTGTGAGATACCATCGAGAGTATAAAATGAAGTATGTTCTTCCTGTTGCTTTCTCTTTTCTGATTATGACCAATAGTAATCTACTCAATCATTGAAAGGAGAAACCTTTTCCTTGACTTCTTCCTTTTGTCCCCTGAATTATACCTGTCCTCTTAGTCACCAAGTCTTACAGATGCTATTCCTAAGTCTGTCTCTAATTTGTTCTTTCTCATTCATATCCTCTACCACTTCTTTAAGTATTCATCACTTAGCAACTGGACAATTATCTAACGTGTTTATTTTTGGAAAACCAGAAATTATAAATAAGCAAAATAAAGAGCTAAAATTTACCTATAATTTCATCCTTCATGTATTATCACTTCTTATTTTTAATCAAAATCAATGTAAACCATACTATTTTATTGGACATTTCACTTAATACAATATTATACAGATGCTCTTCAACTTAAAATGAAGTTACATCCTAATAAATGTATCATAAATTGAAAATGCATTTTACACAACTAACCTATTGAATATCATAGCTTAATCTAGCCTAGCTTAAACGTTCTCAGAATACTTATGTTATCCTGTAGCTGGGCAAAATCTAACACAAAACTATTTTATAATAAAGTATAATTTATTGAATACTATACTGAAAGTGAAAAACAGAATGGTTGTATGGGTACTCAAAGCATGGAGCTGTCCTAGTTCTGGAGTCAGTTATTGTTGTGATGATATCTTAGTTTCTTCAGGCTGCTAAAGCAAAATACTTGAGAATATTTCTAATGAATAATCATTAGGAAATTATTTCTTACAGTTCTGGAGGCAGGGAACACCAAGATCAAGGCACCAGCAGATTCAGTGTCTTGTAAGGAATTGCTCTCTACTTCAGAGATGGTGCCTTCTTACTACATCCTTACATGGTGAAATAGAGGGAAGGACAGCTCCCTTCAGCCTCTTTTATAAGGGCACTAATTCCTTTCATGAGGACAGAGCCCTCATGACTTACTCACTTCCCAAAGGCAAAACTTCTGAGTAATATCTCTTTGGGTATGTATTGGATTTTAACATAAGAAATTTTCAGGGATACCAACATTTAGACCATAGCAGATGACAAAGCCCAAGGAGAAAGCAGAATCAATACCCAAGTATCCTTGAATGGTCTGCCTTAGTTTTCTCTCAGCAGAAAACCCACGTGTTCTTCTTAGTATATAAATATTATAAATTTTGGTTTCATACTCTATTTGTGTCATATTCCTACCCCAGGAAATAGATATGAGTAAAGGGAGAAGGCCCATAATTTAAAACCCTCTATAGAAATTCCAGATCTGTCATTTAAAATTTAAAAATTCACTTTAGAGGAAAGAATATTCTGTAGTTTACTTTCTGGATAGTAACATCCTAGTGTTAATTTGTTTTAAAGTTAGGGATTGTTTTGTGACATGAATTAATTTCCTTGAGTTAATGGAATTTTCAGTGGGTTGACAGTGAGGCTGTTGGTCATACTGAGATAAATAGCCACTTTAGTAATTATGTAGTTCAGCTACACTTACGATTGGTTAGAAAGATGTACTGAGATAAGAGTCATAGGTTCAATTACCACATATAGATCGATTTTTAGCATCGTTACATGAGTATAGCCTATCCCTCAAAATACCTAAAAATATATGTTGCTATTTAAGGGTTGCTGGGCAAAATGAATAAATAGGCATCAGTAGAAATCTAGAACCTTCTGGGAGTACTTTAGTAAATGTCATTTTTACCTATGCAATATAGAATTAGTTCATCTGTAAGCCTCTAATATACGGATCTAATAACATTATGTTTGAATATCAGTATTGTCAGAAAATAGTGCGGCTTGCTATGTATGCAATTAGTCGTGTGACTCAAGTATCAAATTATTTTGTATGTAGTTCTTTCACAGATGTAATGAATTTTCTGTATTTCTGACCTAATCTCAGGCGCAGGATTCAAAGACTTGCTTAGCAATATGCTGTGTCTTTTCCCATTAACTAAAGCACTTTACTTAAATACATAGCGTGTAGCAAACATGGTTGTGCTGAAGTAAAAATAATTGCATTATTACATTATGTTTAGAGTTATAAAAGTGTCTTTCTGTATAATCTTTGTTACTAATGTATATCTTGCATCTTAAATTATTATTAAACTAAGAATGATTATATCTGAACTTCATGAAGACATTGTTCTTTCTGCAAAATTTATAATCTCAAGAGACAGTATTAAGTGATTTATAAAGAAAGAAGTTTATACACATAGAATTTAAATGCTCTCACCTGAGGCCTATTTAATTTGTTAATTCATAGAAGAAAGACTTTTGAAAGATTTTTATAAGTATGGCAAAATTTTTGTCTACACATGAAGATGGAACCAGTCTAAGCAACTATAAACATAAATAGTTTACAATACTGATGTCCTTTCTGACCCGTGACGATTGGATTCTTATACTTTTAATACTCATTTAGCTTTGAAATCATCATATGAATATAGTTCAATGAATAAAATCATTTCATTTTTGTCCTAAGCCATTAAAATATTATGAGATAGAACTTGTCAGCTACAATTGCTGAAAAGCATATGTTATTCCTCTTTGATTTTGGACTTTTCACCCATTGAACACTAATTTTTCTTCAAGAATTATGTACTTAAAATGTACTTATATGTGAAATAGGGTTCATTTAGTTAATGTAGGTTAGAGTTAATATGCTGGATATAATTAAGGGACAATTTTACATAGTGAGTAAAGTGTACTTCTTATTTAAAGCATAACATTGACTGTACAAATTTATTTATTTTCAACAACAACAAAAAACTCAAACCCACAACAAACTCTGGGTTGCATATTAATTATATTGTACCTGTTTATATCCATTTCAAGGGCATTAGATGCAAGCCTAGTGGCATTATCAAACCAGCCTAGAAAATAACCATTTTATCACTTCCAAGCCAGCTAGGTCAAGCCTTCTTTTGATATTGGTTGCCTTGAATAGATACCATCAGTTGCAAAGCATGTAAAACATATAATATGTCCTGATTTTGAATGAGCTATGCATTGATCCTAGCCTTAGAACCCACTAATATATTTTTTAGTTATGCATAAAGAACAAAGGTATTATAGCATAATTAGTGATACTTTCAGATTTGAAATCATTTAGCAAATTCTGAAATAATTCTTAGAGGATCTAAAGATAACAGATGATCCTTTTTCAGTTTTATGTTGAATAGGTTCTCAGCTAAGCTATTAAAGTTTAATTTGCATCAGAAACAGTGTTATGAATACTAAAACAGTATGCATTTGAATTGAACTCCCTTAGAGTGTATCTGTGAAGTTCAGATGACTTTTATATACTAGTTCTATGATTTAAGGATGCATTGTCACATATTATTCTGACCTTTAATATCCTAATTATTCTCTTGTTTATTACAGCCTTAGTAGAATTACTTGAAAAATTTGTGCTTCATCTCACTGAAAGCCCGTCTGAATGCTACTTCCCTTCAGTGGAGTATACAGGTACATTTTTAACATTTTGAAGTTTGAAAAAGACTCAGTATATAACAAGATAATTAATGGAGATGTGTAATGATATTACAGATGTGCAGTTTTCGCATCCTAACAGACTCGTACTTGGTGCCATGTACATTCCAGATATCATTAAGCCTCTCTTCTTTGTAAATGTCTGGGTTTCCTTGTAACTCTGGGATTCTTTCTTGAGCTTTTTTTTTTCTCTCTCTATCCACTAAAAGTTGCTTTGCCTTAAGCAATGTCTTCTACTCTTCTGATTCTATCCATTATTCTCTAGTGGTCTCCTCTGCTTATACCATTTACCTATCTCTCATATTGTGATGATTTCAAAATTTACATCGTTCACTCAAAGATCTACTATAGGCTTTATTCTTGTATTTCCAGCAGCCTAATAAGAAACATCACCTGGATAATTCCACAGAATCCCTCAAACTCAGTATGTCTAACAAAAGATATATGCATTTGTCTGGGTCAGTGTGATAGGCATGCTAGCCTGTGTCCCACAGCAGATACTGAGAGGGCCCAGTCTCAACCCTGGCTTCTTGTGCTGCAATCTTAACTGTACAGGGACTTACTGAGTGACATGTACCCCTCTGAGCTGAGACATGTCTCTCCAGCTTCTATCCCATAGCAGATCCCTAAGATACTAGTATCAGCTCTAATCTCTTCTACAGCAGTTGGGGAGCTGTCTTTTCAGTGCAGGGACCTACTAGGAGATGTGTGCGCATCTGAGCCGGCATGATAGGCACATGAGGCTCCATCTCACAGCAGATCTTGAGGAGCCTAGTATCAGCTCTGGCCCCTCCTGTTGTGACTGAGGAACTACCCAACTTGTACAGAGACCTGCTGGCTTACACATCCCTGTCTGAGCCAACGAGTTAGCCTATCAGCCTCCTTTCCACAGGAGATACCCAGGGGCCTAGTCTCATCTCCAGTCTTCCTTATACAGAGACCTGCTGGGAAGCGCACCCATCTGAGATTTATAGTCATCTGGACTCTGATTTCTGGCCAGAGTTCCTGCATAGCTCCAGTGTTCTCTTTGGATCTTCCCCATGTCTTTCTGGGCTGGAAAGCTATGTCAACCTCAGTCCTTGCAAGACATGCAGCAAGCCTGGGCTTAGAGTGTTCTCTAGATGGGTACAATAGTCACAGGCTCAGGGAACTCTACAGACAGTCTGCTTAGAATCCCTGGAAGGCCCTCTAGAAAGATAGGCACAAATAAAGCTAGACTGCAAAGACTAAAATATATACATAATTCTGCAGCATGTAGATATCATCGCATGTCCGTAAGTATTAAGAATATTCATGGAAATATGACCTCACCAAATGGACAAAATAAGATGCCAAAGACCAACCATAAAACGATGGAGATGTGTGATCTCACAAAGATTTCTAAATTGTTTTAAGGCAGTTCAACATACATAAAGAAAACACTAAGATCAATTCAGAAACTTATCAGAGAAATTTAATAGAGAGATTGAAATCATTCTTAAAAATTAAGCAGAAATCCTGGAACTGAAAAATAGAATGATTGAAATGAAAAAAAATGTAATAAAGAGCATCAACAGCAGAATTGATCACACAGTAGAAAAAATATCAGTGAGCTTGAAGATAATTTGAAAATACATAGTCTGAGGAGAAAAAAGTATGAAAAGGAATAAAGAAAGCTTATAGGATTTATAATGACATCAAAAGAACAAATATTTGAGTTATTGTGATTAAAGAGAGAACTGAGAAAGACAAGGGCTAGAAAGTTTATTCCAGGAAACAATAACGGAAATATTTCCAAACCTGGAAAAATATACAAATGACTAGATACAGGAAGGTGGAAGGTCAAAGGTCAACAATTAGATTCCACTCAAATAAGAATTCCCCAATACATATTATAATCAAACTCTCAAAAGTCAAAGACAAAGAGAAGATCCTGAAAACAGAGAAAATAAGCAAATAATATACTAGGGAGTTCCAATATGCCTAACAGCAGATACTATACAGGACAAGAATAAGTAGGACAATATACTCAAAATGTTGGAAAAAAAAATAAAAAATAAAATCATGTAAACCAAGAATATCATATCCAGGAAAGCTATGTTAAGAAATGAAGGAGAATAAGACTTTCCCAAACAAAGTTGAGGGAATTTATCACTTTCAGACCTACATACAAGAAGTGCTAAAGGGAGTTTTAAAATGGAAAGAAAAGGATGCTATCATGATTATTGCACTAATATTTAGTCATGGTATGTTAAACCACTTACATCTTTACTAAGAAGACTAAAAGACAAACTATTAAAAAATAATAACTACAACAATTTTTTAAGCAATAGGCAATATAAATATAAATTGTGACATCAAAAATTCAAAATAGTGGTAGAAAGGAATTAATGTATATAGTTTTTGTTTGTTTTTGCAATCAAGTTATTATCTTTTTAAAATAATATCATTATAACTATAGTAAGGCTTTGTAAGCCTTATGGTAAACAGAAACAAAAAAAAAACCTATAATAGGTACCCTAAAAAAATACTAGCAGAAAAAAATAAATGCAAAAGAAGGTAGTAAGAAAGGATAAAGGAAGAGAGGAATCACACAGTAACTAGTACACAAGTAATAAAATGGTTATTATTAATAATAACATTGAATGTGAATGGACTGAATTTTTCTATTGAAAGATACAAAATGGCTGAATAGCAAAATAGGACCTAACTATATGCTTCCTACAAGAAACTCACTCCACTTATCAAGACTCACATAGATTGAAAATGAAGTAATGGAAAAAGATATTTTATGCTAGTGCAGCCATAAAAGGATAGGAGTAACTATTCTTATATCAGATGAAATAGACTTTAAGGCAAAGACTATAAAAAGAGACCAAAAAGGTCATTATATAATGATAAAGGGATCAATTCAGTGAGAGGATATAACAGTAATAAATATACATGCATCTAACACTGGAGCACCCAGATTCATAAAACAAATATTACTAGAATTTACATGAGAGATTAACTGCAATACAGTTGTAGAGGACTTCTTTCCACTTTGGCCATGGATAGATCATCCAGGCAAAAACTATAGAATCATTTCAATAGATACTGAAAAAGCATTTGATACAATTCAACATCATTTATGATTTAAAAAAAAGAAAAAACTATCAACAAATTGGGCATAGAAGGAACATACCTTAACACAGTAAAGCCCATATGTGATAAACTCACAGCTAACATCATACTGAGAGGGGAAAAATAGAAAGCTTTTACGTTAAGATATGTAACAAGAGAAATCATCATAATAACCTTGTCAGTTGGTATCTCTACTTGGAGTCTGGTTCTTTTTCAAAGGTGCTCTCTACACTGCTCTCAGAGTGATCTTTGACATGTAAATCTACCCAATCATTCCTCTGCCATTTCTCACCATTGACCACAGCATAAAGTCTCAGCTTATTATCATGGTACCCATGATCTTACATCATCCTGCCCCTTCCTTTTTTCTAGCATCATACTTTCTTTCCATGCAGAACACTAAACTCTTTACATCACTCCCAACTACCCTCTGTCCCAGACACACGTGTTCATTATTCAACAAATTATCCTGTATTAGGTACTGACACTGTGACAGAAGAAGTCTTCCCCTTATGGAGTTTACTTTCTAGTGGGAAGAGAGAAAATAAGTAGAATATTCAGTAAGTTAAAAGGTGTAATGATAAATGAAGAAATACACAACAGAAAAAGTAGCTGGGAAGTTTTAGGAGTGAAGATTACAGTATTAAAGAGTTTTCATATAAAGTTTTATTGATGATGTGTTTTTGTTTTGTTTTGTTTTGTTTAACCACAGTTCAGCAGGGGAAGTACAGGCAAGATATATGGGTATGTTCAGGGCAAGAGAGTGCTAACAAATGGTCACGAAGGAGACTAATATGGCTGGAAAGGAGTAAAGGAGAGGAATTGGTGGTGTTAAAAGTCAGATAGGAGAGCATGATACAGGATCTTGAAAGTCGTTGCAGGGTTTTGAACACAGGCATGACATGCTGGTTTACATTTTATAAGAGCTTTGTGGCTGTGGTTTTGAGAAAAGACCGAAGGAAGACAAATGACTGAAGCAGGGAAATGAGTTAAGAAGCTATTGAAAAACAGTACTGGCTGAGATAAGGATGTCAGTAATGGAGATCGTGAAAAGTTTTTGGATTCTGGATATATTTTAAAGATAGTGCCAACATAATTGGGTAACAGATTGAATGTGGGGTATGAGAGAAAGAAAGGAGTCAAGGAGGAGTCTAAGCTATTTTTCTGAGTTACTAGGAGGATGGGATGATTGTACACTGAGATAAAAAAGAATAGGAGAGGAATGGGAGATTAAGCGCTGGCTTTTTTGTTGTTTTAGATACTTGTTGGGCATTCAAGTAAATATGCTTTATACATTCTGCACATGTGACTCGAGTTTAGAGGAAAAGTGTGGGCTACACATACAAATTACTAAGCCATCAGCTTGGTGTATAAAGCCAATACATCTCATTGTAATTTCTTTCTCATATTCTGACTTAGTATCTAATTCTTCACATTCCTGTAAATTTCTTTAGGTTTTTGTGTGTGTGTGTGTTTTACCTATCATTTCATTCTCTGCACCTGGAACAATAATGTCAATAAATGTCAACAATAATGTCAATAATGTCAATAAATGTCATTCTCTGCACCTGGAACAAAAAGGAAAGAATGGATAAAAGAATGATGGAGGAAGGCTTTATAAAGTGTGTCAATGAGTATCTTAATAGGCAATAGAGTAAACCATTTAAGATTTCTGAGCAGAAACTTTACTTGATTCACCTGTACCTTACAAAGATTATTTTATAATAGTAACTGTGTAAAGGAAAAAACGGAGTATAGAAATGAAGTTTTCCATGGATGAATATCCAATACTTAAGGGGCAGTGAATAAAGAGACAGTGAAGAAAATAGAGTTAGCATATAATACTGATAACAGATCATCTTTCCTGTAAGGGTGATGTGACTTCTTCTTTTGCTGAAGAAACCATCATTCAAATATGTGTTATTTATTCAAGTTAGACATATCTTTCTAGCCTTATTACCATTAACTGCCCAAACACATTCTGCGCATTTGCCTCACTAAATTTTTGCTCCTGTTGTTCCTTCTAGATGAATGCTTCCCTCTCCATGACATCCACATGATAATGCCCGACTCACCTGTAAAGTTTCAGCTAGAATGTAACCTCTCCTCTTATTCCTTAGCAGGATTCTCTCTTCTCTGCTCCTACTGCATTCACTTTAAACTACCATTTTGATAGTTTTATTATATTATATATGGCTAGATTAAATTGTTACATTAGGTATCAAACTCCTTTGTATCTTCAATATGACATTTAATTATATATATACACACACACACACACACACGCACACACACACATACTGTATTCACATCTATATTCAAAGAAATGTATTATAGTTCTGGAACAAATTTAAATATCTAACAATTCACATATTTAGATATATGTGACTATACAGATGAACCTATACTTATTTACACATAATGACATCTAGTGCAAATCTGGGAAAGGGGTAAAAGAGACCTAAGATAATGAAAGAAAAAAGAAATGAGAAGAAAATACAAGATACTATTAAACAAAAGTTAAGGTAGGTGAAAGGAATTGATATCTATTGATCACCACTTTTAAATTAGGTATTATGTTGAGGCACTTGATAAACCTTGTGCCATTCAGCCCTCTCTGAACTAGACATAATCATCATATTTAAAATGAGGAAATTGAGGCATAGATGAAAGAAAACAAATTGGGAAGAGATTTTAAAGGAAAGTATTTGTGAAGAAAATTATAATCTTAGGAATGAACGTAAAAATTTATTCGAAAAACATGCAACTATTAATGGTTAAGTTGGGGAGTAATAGGAAATGAATAAGAAGTATGATAATCATGGAAATTTGCATGACCACAGTGGGCATTTCTTTAGACTTAAGTATAATAATCTCCAATTTGTGTAGCTCTCTTTTGCACATTGTTTTATTGGACCATATTTTCTGTAGAAAATCTAAAATTAAAATAATATTATATATATTATCTAAATATTCAGCACAACTGAATGCTCAGTGTGCATGCTTTACTGCCCTCTGTTATATTTCTAAATTATGCCGAGTGAGATCTCAGATGTCGGCTTTGTTGAATGTATTAGCGAGGCAAATAAACCCTGAATGCGGATTTAAATTCCTTAAAGGTTCCAGCTGAAGCTATTCACCAGTCTGATAGTAAAGCCAAAAAATGAAGTGACTTTCTGTTGATTGATTGTTTAATATTCATTATTGTGATATACTGAGCTTGTTGCTATTACATTGTTTTCTTCCCAAGGCTTTAGGTATTCTCATCCTTTATCATGTATTTTTTGGCTGGTGGAACAATTTTTTTTATTGTAAAATTTCACTCTATTTGCTTTAAATTAAAAATTGTTTTGATATAAAATGTTTTAAATCAAATACTGGGTAGATGTATTCAATTTTTTTTAGGTTTCTGGAAATGAGAAATTGATTATCTTTTAAAAAATGACAGCCTTCTAAACCCTAAGGTAGTTAAAATTAGAATAACACAATCATCCATCTGTTGTTAGCTCCCTCAGGATTTCAGTCCATTATAAAATTTGCAAATCTGGAAAAATCAAATTAGTTTGACTGTTTATCCCTTTAAAGAAAGAGGAAAGAACAAACAGATAAACTTCTGCACATTTGCAGTTTGTAAATTCATGCAGGTATCTTTCCATATCTTAACAGACATTTCCTTTTTGTTGGTTCAATTCCCTGGAACAAGTTGAGAATTTTTTTCTAGTGTAGTTGCTCCTTTGAAATGATAAATTAAATGGCCCTTTCAGGGTAATGTGTATTTTTATTTCTTTTCTCTTCGTGATGCTAGTTAATCAAAAGTTAGAAAAAAATCAACATTTTTCTTGTTTCACCATTTGATTATTAAAATATAGTTTTAAATTTAATTAAATACCCTTAAACACCTTTTATACTTTCTTTGAAAAGCAAAGATGCTCTCTTCTATCTTATATTTCTGAAACGTTTGTGAGTAAAGCACAGTGTGTGATAATTGCAAAGAGATATTTAATATGCACCTTTCCTCAGGAAGGAAAAATAGGGCATATACCTAAAATTAGGAATTAAACAAATTGCAGCATATAGTAAGGTAGAAAATAAAAGAAACTGACAGTTTTTCAACTGACTACTTGCTTTCAGGCAATATGCTTTTTAATATGCTATTTGAATTTGGTAATTGTCAAGAGAGGTTTTATCTTAAGGGCCACAGGTGTCCAGTGGAAAATGACATCTGTGTCAAATTGGTGCCATCATGGAAAATAAGAGGAGGAAGTGTTAATAGAGAGCAGGAGTAGTACTTGTGCTGCCTCCTGGGTTATTAGAATGGAAAGAAACAAGAGAAGAGGGGAAAAGTCTTCCAGGCAGGGGTAATTGCATAATCAAGACAGGGAAATGCTTTTTTTCCCAAATAACCCTGACTACATCAATTAGGAGGCTGAGACATGTACAGTAGACTGGTCACAAGGTACTGAATTCTGTGGTAGTAAGAATTGAATAAAATGCATGGATACAATTACATATTACAAAAGAAGCAACAGAACTTACAGACTGACTTTGGGAAAGGAATCAGGGAGGAAGAAATGTAGTCCATTGATTTCTTTGGGTAGTAAGAGTTTTCTTACATTAGGACAGATAAGGGAGGGCATTAGGAGAGTCAGTAAGCAGCCGACCAGTAACTACCTCTCCATCCATGGGAGAAATTCTTTACTCTTCTGAAAGTTTATTTTTTTTCCACACTATTAGGTGCCAGGCAGGATAGATTTGATTTCTTCTACTGCTGCTGTATGTGCTAGCTTTGCAAACCAAAAATAGAACAGAATGCATTACCACACTGAGTGGTCTCAGTTCATGTTACATAAATTTTGTCAACTCATTTTATTTTGAAACTATTGCATTTATAATTAAAAGTATTGGTTATTTTGAATAATTTAATTATTAACTCTAGCTTAGATTGAATTAAGCATTGTTAGTAAGTGGGTAAGAATGATGCTATACATGTCATTGGGTGGTTGACTCTTCAACAACTTATTTCATTATGCTTTTCACAGTGACTTCAGGGAGTGGGAGCTATCTCTTCTATGTGTTACTTGATTTTAATATACAGAAAATATTTTTAAGTCTATGTCTGTTTTCTTCTCCATCTTGCTTCTAGTTTGATATTTAAAGTACAATTTCTTTTGTTGCTATTCATTGGATGTTGGTTCATTCATTTACTCATTCATTCATTCATTTATTAAGTATGTATTATGTATCCTATGCACTGTTTTTCCTACATCAATTAATTACTCGTTACCAGCCATGCGTATGGATCAAAATTCTCTGAAGACATCCATTTTTTAAATTATTTCATTTTACTTATTCATTTTTCCCCATCAATTTTGTTTTATTTTTGAGATTTCAATTCCTGCCTTATAAGTTAATGTAGTCCAGAGTTTTATATAATAAAAGTTTCTTCCACCTAACTTTTGTTGTCTGAGATGTATTTAGAATACAAAATTTGCTTGCTAAGTTATTGTATATCAATGATATACAGTGATTTATTGTATATTGATATTGTATATCAAATATCATACAAATTTAAAATGGAAACCTCTTTTTTTTTTTTTTTTTTTTGAGATGGACTCTCGCTCTGTCACACAGGCTAGAGGTCAGCAGCATGATCTCAGCCCACTCACACCTCTGTCTCCCAGGTTCAAGCAATTCTGCTTCAGCCTCCCCAATATCTGGGATTACGATGTGCCACCTGCCAGGCTAATTTTTGTATTTTTAGTAGAGATGAGGTGTCACCATGTTGGTGAGGCTGGTCTTGAACTCCTGACGTCAGGTAATCCATCCCCCTCAGCCTCCCAGAGTGCTGGGATTACAAGCTTGCGCCACCATGCCTGGCCTGGAGCCCATTTTAAAATATATGCTCCTAACCCATTTTCTTATATCTTCATTCCTGCTTTGGGAAAGTTTTTATTCCTTACATATTTTTATCTCCATAGTTTTGCTCATTCAAAAGTTATTTACATCTCTTTCACATCAGTGATTTTTTAAAATGGGTATTTGGTGTTTGTTTTGGTATGCCAACACCTCCATATATTCTCATTTAAAAGCTTTTTTGAGAATTTGCTACACTACACTAAAGTGAAATTTGGATAATGTTGTGTAACTATCCAATTGTAACTATATCTAAATTTAACTTTTATTCCTTTAAATGTAAATCTTAACTTTATTGTGTAAGAAATAAACTGTAGAGGTCTTTGAAAATACAAATGACTGCACATACCCTCTTGGCAATCTTATTTAGTAGTCTGGAGTCAAGTCTATTTATCTTTGTTTTTGAAAAGTTCCTCAGAAGATGCACCACCATAGTTGAGAATCATTATCTGTTGAAATGTGTAGAGTTATTTTTTTACTCTGAAGATACAGTCTCATAAAGTTTTAGATAGGGTCTAGACCTTGGAAATTATTTGTACAACTCTAGAAAAGTGAAAGGACTCATTTCAGGCCTCACAACTAGACCACTATGTAAGAACTCTTTTCTTTCACAGGGAAGAACTAAAACAACCTTCTCATTATTTAACGCATCCAGTTCCTTTGGACAACTCCTCTCACCTTGCTCCGTAACTTTATTATATTCTTCACTGATGTGTTAGGTCAGTGCTTCCTGATACAATCCAATGTGGCCCATGGGACACATCATGATGGGAATGCCCATTCTTAACACCTGTCTCCACCCACTGTGCACTCATCCTTTACCAATAAGATAACTATCTATATCATACTTTCCAGAGGGAAAAAACATTAGTATTACTATAAGCATGCACATCTATATATGTTAAGGTTCAACTTAAATGCCACTTCTTCCTAACTAGACATAATCTCTTCATCTTCTGAATTCATGTAACACTTTATCTGTATCATTCCTATTTCATATAGGACTTTAAAATACCTTTATCAGAGTTATCTATATACACATTTGATCTCTTACACTACATGGAAAGTTTTTTAGGGAATGAGGTATGATTTATCTTTTATCCCTCATAGCTTCTTGCATGGTGTTCCACACTTACTATATCAGAGATGATTTATTAAGGGGATGAATGAGCCTGGAAGTGAAATAGATTATATTGATAGTATGAGAAACACCAATGTGTAATGAAGTAAAAAAATAAAATAAAATAAAAAAACCTCATGATATTCTGAAAACCTAGGTTTTGGTCTTCTCTACCACTAGATAACTGTGTGATGAGTCTCTTAATTGTGTGTGCATGCATTGTGTGTTCATGTGTTTGTGTGTATGTATGCATACTACAGTTTTCTCAGCCAGAAGTTGAAAGTTCAGCTGGACCCTGAATGCTATTTAGTTGTGCCTTTGAGGGTTCACTCCTAGTTTGGTCTTCTGCTGTTCTCAAGAACTAATCCAGACTTTCAGCCTCTCCTGCAGTCCTCTGTACTATGCTATTTCTATTCTGAAATGGACTTTGTAGATAATATAAGCAAGCTAATCACTATCTTATTTGTAAGAAATAAATGAAAAGTGATTCTTTATGAAATGTTTGAATATATTACAATATAAGATATAAGTAACCCCTTCTTCACTTTTGGTTAGATGATTACAACAACTACTTCACAAAGAAAACTTGGCTTGCAGGAAGAAATTCATTCATTCTACCCTCATATGTTATCAGACATTAAAAGTAGAACACTAATTACTTAAAGATTAGTGTCAGGAAGGAAATAACCATGCTTGTATATATTTGTAATTCAAAGTTTTATGTATATATTGCATGATGAAAGTAGTATTTCTAGATCACTTTTTGGATCAATGCCTCTTTTTGTTCTGAGAGTCAAGTTAAATAGATTGTTTCAAAACTACCATTGTTTTGTATTTAATATGCTTTCCAACACTTTCTATGGGAAAAAGTTATTTGTAAACAGTTTTCTGTTAATTCCTTGGAAAATGTAACTGACAGTTCCTAAAATAATGAATTCATCAGTGTTTTCAAAATTCGCATTAAAATATGTAAAAATATTGCTTTCATCAATTTTCAATTAAACTGTGATTATTATGCAAACTTTTATACACTTTTATAACTCAGTTTTCTGTTGTCTTTAGCTACTGATGCAAATGTGAAGAATGAAAGCCTTTCATCTGTGCAGCAGCTTGGCATTAAAATGACTGTCAGGTATATTATAGGGAAATATCTCCCTTGTGCATTTCTAGAATTTGTTTTATCTGCCTCATATGTGCTCAGTAGTATTTAATTTAACAACCAACTATTTTGTATACTTTAAATGCGGAGTTTATAATTTGGAAAATGACTTTGTTTTTGAGGATATTGGCACATGATTAAATTACCTCTACAGGTAAATCAGTTACAGTTCATTGTTATTCCAGAGGCCAATTACAGTGTGTTTAAGCTCTCATGACTATCAGGTTTTTTACAAAAATAACATTGTAAAAGTCAGCACATTGGTAGCACAGTCATACTATTTTCCAGAATATGATTAATTCCGTGGTGATGAGTACAAAAGTACCTGAAGGACAGATTCAGAAGTTAAAATTAAAAAACTTATTGCAGTTTGAGTTTTTAATACTCAAGTTGTAATTTTGAAAAGAAATGGATAAGCTAAACAGTGAACAGAGAGTTAAGGACTGAAACCTTGAAACTTCCTTTCTTGCTTATTAAATGGGGATTTTAACATTCCCATTTTACTTATAGAGTCATCTTCAGAATCAAGTTTTAAAAAGATACATGTAAGACTTATTTAAAAAGCCGAGCATTTTTGGGCCGGGCGCGGTGGCTCAAGCCTGTAATCCCAGCACTTTGGGAGGCCGAGGCGGGTGGATCACGAGGTCAGGAGATCGAGACCATCCTGGCTAACATGGTGAAACCCTGTCTCTACTAAAAATACAAAAAACTAGCCGGGCGTGGTGGCGGGCGCCTGTAGTCCCAGCTACTCGGAGGCTGAGGCGGGAGAATGGCGTGAACCCGGGAGGTGGAGCTTGCAGTGAGCCGAGATCGCGCCACTGCACTCCAGCCTGGGCGACAGAGCGGGACTCCGTCTCAAAAAAAAATAAAATAAAATAAAATAAAAAATAAAAAAAATAAAAAGCCGAGCATTTTTATAAATTCACAACATGATGAAAATGATATTATTTAATAATTTGAACTTAACACGTCTGTATCACATTGGGCATATGATTCTCTTAATTATGTTTTGTGATGCTGTGCCTGCTTTTTATACAAATATTTTATAATGCCCTATTGCTATTCTGAAATGGACTTCATAGATAATATAAGCAGGCTAGTCACCTATTTTTTTTAACTCAATATAATATCTTATTTGTAAGAAATAAACAGAAAATTATTATGAAATGTTTGAATATATTACAGTATAAGATGTAGCTGGCATCCAAATGTAAAATCATTGTGACTCTGGCAGCTACAAATACAGACGAATTTTTGATTTCGTTCCTCAAATACTACAGTGTTGCCACGAGCAAAAATACTTTTTTTTTTTTTTTTTTTTTTTTTTTTTTTTTTGAGACAGAATCTCGCTCTGTCACCCAGGCTGGAGTGCAGTGGCACGATCTTGGCTCACTGCAACCTCTGCCTCCCGGGTTCAGGCGATTCTCCTGCCTCAGCCTGCTGAGTAGCTGGGATTACAGATGCATGCCACCGTGCCCAGCTAATTTTTGTAGTTTTAGTAGAGACGGGTTTTCACCATGTTGGTCAGGCTGATCTCAAACTCGTGACCTCGTGATCCACCCACTTTGGCCTCCCAAAGTGCTGGGATTACAGGCGTGAGCCACCACACCTGGCCCAAAGAAACTTTTTAAAAAGTGATGAGCAAATATTAGTAAGGTTTCAAAAGTACAGAAGTACAAAAGCACTACCTTTGGTTGATTTACACATAGTTGCATTGTATATATACTAAAAAATACAGAAGTTTTTTTTTTTAAGACAATTAGTTTCAGATAATTATAAACAACTTTTTCATCCATACCAGTAACAAATAGGACATTTGCAAGTTATTGTTCAGGACTGTCCCATGTCTAATCATCTGACCCTTGCTCATTAAGTACCAGTAGTGCCCCCCGATCACTATGACAATGAAAAATAGTCCTACAAATTTCCAAGGTGGCCCCTGAGGGAAGTACCACCTCCCTTTAGGACCATTACTGTATGAACTCTACAGGTACTTCTACACTCAACATTTTGTAAAACTAACCTGTCAACATTCCATATTTTAGATTCAGTTCAGGAAAAAATGCTTATATTATACTATTCATCTACAGGATATCATCATTTTGTTCTCTCATTACTGTTTCATCTTCCTTTAAAGTTATCTGTATTTGCCAGATGAATACTGCTAATCCAAATATGTCATAATCATCAGATACATATATTGAGAGCTAATCTTTCATAAGTGCTCTGTATAACATAGTTATGCTAAAAGAAGTAATTTTAAAACATTCATTGCAAGACCTGATATTTTTTATGTTTTGTGGGCTTTTAATATAGGTATGGCAAATTCCTCAATCTCTTAAAAGATGGTGCAGAAAATGATCTTACCTTGGTTTTAAAGCATTGTGAGAGATTCCTGAAACAGCAGCAAACTTCCATAAAATCTTCTCTTCGTATCCTTTTTGAGTAGATTCACAATATTTAATTTTTCTCACATGTTTTTCATGATTCTTTGATGGTATACCTGGACACATTTATAGTAAAATAGTACATTGAGCTATATTAGTGATTTGTTATGATATATTCTTACAGTATTTTATTCTGTATTTTAAATATGAATTTTGTTCAATTGAGTTGTAATCATTATACTTAGTCTTACTCATTGAATCTTAAACTGAAGAAAGTCATTAGAATGTATTTTCAGACATATCTAAGAATATTTAAAAACTAGATTTCATAAACTCAGAATAAGAATGTCTGCTTTTTTGTTTAACATATTCATTGTATTTTATTTATAGAATTTTAATATTTTGTCTTACAAAATATTGTGAAGTTTTCTTAACTTAGTTTTTCAGTCTGCCTGCAAGGGAATTATACTGGCCATGACTGGTTTGTATCTTCTCTGTTCATGATAATGTTGGGAGACAAAGAAAAAACATTCCAATTTCTTCGTCAATTCTCCAGGCTTCTGACTTCTGCTTTCCTTTGGTTGCCAAGACTACATATTTCTGTAAGACTTCAATCTGTTTTTAAAAAAGGGTTTGAAATTTTAAGAGACATTATACTTACATTCACTGGGGTGTTATTGTATTTGAAGGACTTTGTCATAAATTATACTCATTTTTCTACTTGAATGTTTTTTGACGGATTCTCTTTGATTATGTAGATGTGACATTTTCTCAGATACTTGGTGTCTTACCTAATAGTAACTGAATGATTTATATTAGAAGCATTTTCATGAAGTAGAAACATGGTAATGAAATAAAAATGATAGTTATATCAGTTAAATTCTGCACGTAAAAAGAGAACTATTGAATTGGTGTTTTGTATCATTGCTTGGTTAGAAAGAATCTCTGGCTGATTATGGTATAAGAAAATCATTTATTAGGAAGATATTGTAACTATTTTCTATAGAATAAGAGAATCACTCATTTTATGTATATTTTGGAAATCTATACTGAGTGTTTTTTAAAGTATTGTAATGTATTTTAAAAGATTGTACTAATCTTATGCAATCTCAGAGGTTACTTTAGAGGTAAGTATATCCCTCAATCAATTTATAATGTTTATGTTTATTTTATTTATTTATAGGCTGTTGTTAAGATTTCCAACTAGGGGAAACTGCCAAACATATCAGCTATGCTAATGTTTCTCAAACCTTTTCCATGACATGTTGGATTTGGACAGTGAAATCACATGGCAGTCAAGGATAAACTAAGGGGATTGGCGAGTATCTATGTGGAGATGAAAATATTCATTAGGTGTTTTTTACAATATATATTTGTGATAAGGAAAATAAAATTAATTCATCATGGAATACATTAAATATTAAAATTTTATAATGTTATGCTTCAAGTAGCTATGTACAGTTACTTAAAAAGATCATCCAGTAATTGGTCTTCACCATAATGAGAAATTTTCCTCCCATGAATAGAGGGAAACAAATGGCAAAAAAAGTATGCACTGGTTTTTCTCCAATCAATGAAACTATTTTCCTGGTGTTAACCAGAATTTGAGTAATTCTGTTCCTTTAAACTGTAGTTGAAGATTTTAAAAAACCTAACAGCCTTTTCACTCGTTCATTTTCAGATGTAGTGTTGAAAATCTTTTGATAATGGGTATGGATTTTGTGTCCAATCATTCATTCTCCTGTCAAATATTTTAAAGCAATATCTACATTCCACTAGTCTTAACAGTTCTGCCTTTAGTGTTCAGATTATGACACCATCTAAACATCACCAGTGAATCATATTGAACCATAATTTTCTAAAGTTCTATTTATACTTTGAGCCTATAAAATAGTACATTATTTTTTTTCATAGCATCGATGATCTTGTGTTCTGATAGCATTTCTTTCAGTAAAGCTGAAAACAAGCAGGACTCTAGCAGCTTGAATTTTATTTGACTTACCATTTTGATAGCATCACTGAATATGGAATATGTGAATGGAAGGGAGTGACACATTACTGGCTCGGGGTTTTCAGAATGATCTCTTGATGTAAAGCCTTGACACCTTTCTACTGATGCAGCTATACTGTCAGTGAAGACTTAATGCAGTGCCTTCCATAGCATCATTTTTTCTTTTCAATTACAAATATATCAAGTTGAATTTTATTACCAGTAGTTTGTTTTGATGCTTCTTTGTAAAACAAATGACCTGCTGTTAAGATTCCTCTGCAGTAATTCTATCTAGTACTGTTAGCTAAGTGCTGCTACTAATGTCACATTTATATGACAGTATAAATGTTTCTGACTTACAAACTTTTGAATTGCTATTTCCCCTACGTCACTTGACTTGATAGTGCATTCAGTAAGTCTTAATATATTATTTAAAGTGATACCTTTTCTATTTCATCTGTTCCATTGTCTCAAACATTGTGGTGATAGTTTCTATGCAACTTGATAATATGAACAAATATGCAACATGGTGACAGACACTTTGGCTTTAGCTGTTAATTAGTACAAACTTGTCTACCTTCTTTAACTCAAACTCACATTATTGTAATCAACCTAAAAAGAAATCAGCCTATTTCCTCAATTCCACTTACCTCAACCTCATTACCCTGTCCTATTTTTTAACATTTTTATAGCCTATATCAAGTCCTAATATTTATTTATCTATACACTTAATGTAAGTTCTTTGAAAAGAGTTTTCTGTTTTGTTCATAGATGTGTCCCAAACTATTGGCCCATAGTAATCACTCAATAAATGTATGCTGAGTGTGCAAATTTATATATATATATATATATATATATATATTTTTTTTTTTTTTTTTTTGAGACAGAGTCTCTGTCATCCAGGCTGGAGTGCAATGGCATGATCTCGGCTCACTGCAAGCTCCACCTCCCGGGTTCACGCCATTTTCCTGCCTCAACCTCCCAAGTAGCTGGGACTACCCGGCTGGGTAGCCCACCACCATGCCCGGCTAATTTTTTGTATTTTTAGTAGAGACCGGGTTTCACCGTGTTCGCCAGGATGGTCTCGATCTCCTGACCTTGTGATCTGCCCTCCTTGGCCTCCCAAAGTGCTGGGATTACAGTTGTGAGACGCGTACATTAATATTTTAGTAGAAATACGTAACGATCTGTAAGTTTTTATTTTAGAAAGTGTATTTGAAAGATACTAGATCCCCTGCATTCATAAGAATGTTTTAAACAAATGACCTTAAAAAGGTTTAAAAAAAAATAAGCTTAGGATAAGCAAAACAGGAAGTAATGAAACATTAATTTGAAGTTCTTAAAATTTTGTAAACTATGATTATATTACTCATATGAGATAAAAATAGTTTGAAAAATTATCCTTCGAAATCATTTACACCAGAAGAACCCTTTAATGTATTGATTTAAACTATCTTCAGTTATTCTTTGCTACTAAGAAAAAAGCACTCTAAATAATGAAATAGTTATTCTTTATGGAGTTTGATCAAGAATCAGAGTTTGACCAGTTGTTAACAATGAAGCCATTAATAAAATGATATATTAAGAAAAATGAGGAGATTATTTTCATAGTAGGAATATGTAATTTCAAAGAATAAATAAAAGTAATGATCACAAATTTCCTCTCTCTGTAAAAACATATGAAAAAGGAAACCTAATTAAACTGAAATAAAAACCAGAGCATTTTACATGCATATACAAACAAAACTCCACTGATAAATCAGGCTGAAGTAATACTCAAATGAAGTAGTATAGTTCAACAGGAAATTCATGCAATAGTTATAGGGTAACCACTACAGAAGCCCTCCCTTACTCTTCTTAAAATAACAATTACCTAGTTCAGAAAGTTCATGGATTTAAAAATTCTAATAGTATTCAAGTATAAATTTACATTTAAATTTTACAGTTAGTAGAATGGCATGACATACTTGTAACCCCTTTGTAGAATATCAACAAATGTAAGCCATGTAACCAATCACTTGTAGGAAAGATGTCTAGTGTAAAACCCCTTCCTTTTCTTATATGTGACTATAAGTCTTAATCATATTTGCAGATTCAGTTTTCCCATTTTTTTTTCTGACAGGAGAAAGATTGATGTTATCTAGAATTATAGAATCAAAGTTTTAAAAAATCTGCAAAATTTTTTGTTTACCCCTATGCATGATGCACAAGTTAACTACAACGTTGCTGTAAAGCATGGCACATCTTTTTTGCCCACAAAGTCTGAAAGGTGGAGGATTAGACTGGACCAGACTAGACTGAATCCGTTTGAATTGGAGAGTTTCAAATCTTTCTAATGGGGTCTTTCTATTTAATTTTCATAGCAACGTAGAACTAGTTTATTTTCTTAATATCAGGAATAAAATGACTCATCAAAAGACCTATAATGGAAGAAAAAAAAACTAAGACCACTATGTTTTATTTTTAAACATAAATCTTTTATTATTAATCACTAAAGTAATATACAGTATTCTGAAGAGTGTTAAATGCTGTAAGTCCTTGCTTCATGTTATGTCACTTTCTAGGATCTACAAAGCCAATGTTTTTATTGACAGTTTTTTTGCACTTTGTCTTAGCATGGTTTATGTATTAGATTATTAATTAGATGATGCTAAATGCTGTTGTCCTGCGTGTGTTCCATTAATCCGATATTCTGAATGATAAAGAGTTACTGTCCTTTCAGAAAGTGGTGACTAAACAAATTACATGAAAACACTTTAAGTATAATAAACAATTTATCATTTGATGATTCAGAAGACCTTGTGTTATATTCACGTGACTCAGAGCTGTCACTATTGATCTGGTTTTATGAACAATGTTTACTGTAAAATAGAGGCATGAAATGGTAATTAATAGATCAACTAATGAAACTTTTATATAAGCGAGCTTACTGTATGACAAAAAGAAAAGACACTAATAATTGCATACTGTGCAATCTGTGTGTGTAATCATTAGCATGTTCTCTTTTTAGCATTCAGTCAATAATATGTTGAGCAACTATTCTATGCAAGGCTTGGTATCAGGAGCTGTGTTACCACAAAGTATGGCAAAATTTCTTCCAAAAGAGTCTAATTTATAAGAATAGAAGAACTCTTGCCTCAATATAGGGAGTCCATTACATAACAATGACTTATTTTCCTTGAAAATATAATTAATAAATCTATTGTCTGTATCTCTTAATGGACCTACTCTAAAGGTATTTCTAATGTGGCCTGTATATGAATCATTTCCTATACATAGAACTCTTATACTACTAGTAGACATGTAATCAGAAAATTATTACCTAAGTTTGCATGGAAAAACTAAAATGTATTTATGAGTTGATTTTTGTTTTCATATATGCTTATTAAATTTGCTCATTCTACAAATCATCATTAGTGAAGCACATTGCAGTATTTCACAAAAGAAGATAAAGCAATGGGTACTATTTCTCATTCAGTCCATATTATTATTTTAATGACTCATTAAAGTTTTGTTTTTGTCCTACATATCGATACAAAGTTGGCTACAGGATATCCATTTACTGTGCTATCTCTTCATTCATTAATGCACAAAAATAATGTTTTTTTCAAGTACTGTGAAGTATCTCCGGGAGAGCCCTTCATTAAATATACATTTACATAAATATTTATGTTTCTACAAATATGTATTTCTGGAATGTGAAATAATAAATCATTTATGATGATGAATGATAAAACAGAAAAACCACTGTAAATCAGCTTGCTGATTTCAGAAACTTCAGTGCATAACTCAAACCTAAATTCTTAAAAGCATCCTAGCATTAGCAATAAGGCTTTAAAGAAATCTTCCATATTTCAACTCCTATAATTGCTATGAGTTTAATTTGTTTTAAGTTAAAAGTATTAATTTTATTTTATTTAAAAAGTTTGAAAATAAGATTTGTCCAGTAAAAGCAAGAAGATAAGATACCTTTTTGGCAGTCTTTGAATTATGTAAAATCTTGAGATCTAATTTGATTAATGTTTTTATTGATATAATTGCTAGTTGAACAGTTTTTCTTTTCATAAAATTATACCTTCAGGTTTATTACTCTTTGTTAAAAAACAATTATTATGGGCATATGTCAAATTTTTGGTAATACCCAGTTCATTATTGATCATATGCAATGATAAAGTGTACCTAAGATCTAAATTGAAAAAATAAACATGTTTGTAAATGTATATGTGTGTATATATTCACATACATATGTACTATATATAAAATAAAATATAAGTAACTATCAATATACAATTATATAAAAATAAACATAAATTTTATACAAAATAGTTGGCCTGAGAACCTTGATGGGAATGCCTTGTGCACTTCTTTCCCAGTTTTAGAGATGAGTTTCTCATATCATTCCCAATTTGAATTATCATTAATTCAGGGTCAGATTTAGGTTAATATCAACATAGTAAAGGGGACAATGCAAATATCTTCAAGAGCTGACAAAGCTAAAATCCTTTGACATTATAGAATCATTGGCCAAAGCCAAGAATATTAAGCATATTTCAATACACTTAGGATTAAAATGTAAAATATTACTCGTGTACTCACATGTGTATTTATTCTTTCATGTAACAGCCCTCATCTTTCCGCAAGGATTTAAGTTGCCAAAATTATAAATTATTAACTCTATTCCTGAGTCTTGGAAGGTATATAACACTGCCTTTATCAAAATTTCTTCTTTCAACACTGTTTAACATTCTGACTTTTTACTTTACGTAATTATAATATTTACAGTAATTTGTTATGCCACCAGATTAATTTTGAAGCAGCAATTTATAGCAAAAAGAAAATAGGTATGTTGGATTATTTTAAATGATCTGTGTATTTATTATTTAATTTTTAATTTTTCTCTTTTATGCAGAGTTACCTACCTATTGACACTGTAGACTCTGGCATCCATCCAGTATATTTTTGCAGCACCCATTATATTGAAATGCTACTGAAGGCTGAGTTACCTCTTGTGTTTTCAGCTTTTCACATGTCTGGTTTTGCACCATCACAGGTAATCCATAAGGGAGTAGCATTTCTTCAACTGCTTTATTTCAATGTCTTCAAATAAAACTGTGTTCTCAACAAATAAGGAAATACATTTAAATTAATAAAAGTGTGTATTTAAAATCCTCAAGCTAGCTTTTTCCCCAGGCCTGTTATGATATGTTTGCTTTATAAAACTTTCTACCATTTGCAAAATTTCAGCTATTCAGGGCATGCACTGTCTGAAAGTCTGTATGACATGTAGGCTTTTTAATGGAGATGGTAATACTTGCTTCATAATGCCAGTGATTTACTGAGGTAACAGAGGGCAAGAATTCTTACCAACATTGTTTCATATATGAGATACTGTGTCTTATCTGACAAAAAAAATCCCAGTTGATTAACCTATGTGCCTCAGCCTTAGTTTCTACTGTCGGGATCTAGGAAGGCTTAATGTTTTTTTCTGGGGCCTCAAGTTACACAGTGCATAACCTTGGTGGTCATATACAGTAGTAGCCACAGATCCTCCTTTCTGTGCATAGCCAGTCCTTCGTTGGTGGAGGTGTGCATTGTTGCTTCACTATGTTATAATCAGGCTAAAATTAATATTGTAGGGTTTAAACCTTCATCTGTCTTTAGAATTAAATCTTTAGGTCAGGGTCTGAGAGAGCAGAAATACTTACTCTAAAGTTGTAACTATTAATAGTTTTAAGGCTCTTGACTCATGTTATCAAATGAATTTGATTGTATTCTTCTAACAAAAATGAAGACTGTCCCTATTTTTCATGTTTGGGTATTTGGCTTTTTCAAAACTAATCACTAATTTAATAGGTGAAAATTGTTACCCTTTTTAAAATTTTGTGTTTCTTTGAACATTAGTAAGTTTAATGATATGTCCATAATTTTGTTAATTAATTGAATCTGATTGATTGCCCACCTATACTAGAGTGTATCTTATTGATTTGTAGACATTTTAAAGTAGCACCAACTGTCCAAATTGCTTCAATTCCTAAATTATACTTTACTTATTGTAACTTTGTATTATGTCTTAATTTTGAGTAAAAATAAGCCTATCATTTACTTTCCACCTTCCTCTAAAATGTTAATTAACTATTTCTGTATATACTACATATACGTTGAGATGTGTTTGCTCAGTTTAAACTGACCATTTAAATTTGGATCAGACTTAGATTGCTATTATGTTAAATTATAAATTACTTTGAGAAAAATTATGTTATTATACTCAGTCTATCTAGGAAGATAGTAAGCTTTTCCATTTGTTTATTCTGTATCATATCTAGTAAAACCTTTTTTTTTTCCACATGGATATGGTACATTTCTCATTACAGATATTGCCAGTGAGTATAGTTTGAGATCTGTTTCAATTTTATTTTCTCTTTGGTTATGGTTAATAATTACTAAATATATATCTTTTTATATTCTTTGTTATATTTTTTCTAGACTTGTGTCGATTTATTTATATTCTCCATCTTTGTAATGTTAATGTACTTTGTTTCATTTTATTTTTATTAAATTATCCAGTTCTTCCAAAATAATTATACACAATTGCTTACATGTTTTAGACTTGAATTATTGAGAAATTATCCAGCATGTTATCATTAAGTAGTGTCTATTAGAGAGAATTATTCTACATCAATGCTACAGAAGAATCCTGCCAGTCTTGGTTTCTAAAGTATTGAATTTTGTCTCATTTCTTTTAATTAAATTATAATGTAGAATTTCACCAATATATTTTATGATTAAGATTAACTTGATCTTGGGACTTCTTCGATATTTTTATGTGATACAGTAATAGATTTCTTAATAGTAAACTATCCTTGCATTCCCTTAGATTTATCCTATAGGGAATCTTTTCCACTTAATTAGATACTAGTTTTTCTTGATATTATGATATGAGCTTTCATATTTATTTTGAAGAAACCTTATATCATTTATTAAATTTATTTGTATGAAGTTATTCTTCCTATTTTAAACTTTTTGAAGTTAATAAGAAATTTAAATATAGAAAGGAATTGTGCGTAGTTTAAAGGAATACTCTTCCTTGGCCAATTTTTGCTCCTGCTATATGTACCTAAAACACTTTTTAGAACTTTAAATCACAAAATTTTTTAAGTCTTGTCAGAGCAAGTTGTTTAAATGTTTACTATAAACTCAATAATCAATTCTTTCCATTCTTCTAAACACTTAACTGGAAACAGTACATTCCTGAGAGTTCCTTTTTGCTTTTCTAATCTGCATTAGTGTAATGTGTATTGTCTAAAGAATCCAATAATTTATGAGTCTCTACCATATGCTCTTTAATTTAAAACTGGACCAACAAAGACTATGGGAAAACCTTGCAATACCTCAAGCCCTGCTCTATTGATTTAGTGATTAAAAAGAGAATATCCATCTAGTAATTGGATATATCTTTATCAGTTTTATATATTTTTATTAATTTGGAACTACATGCAAATGGCAGATTTATTTAATAACAACCACTTCATTATTTTGAAACAGTAATGCTATTCTTTCTCTTAAAGTAATGTAAAAATATCCTTTTAATGACTCGCCATGTGAATTAATCTGTCTTAAGAAGTTGTATCATTGCTCTGTTGATATTATTTACCATTTTATTGCTAATTATAAAATATGAAAACAGCTTTTAAGTAACTAAATAGGTATATGTAATTAAGTAATTATTTGGATACAAATTTCGTAGCTTATTCATTTTGATCTAATTAGGAGCAGTGCTTTTTGAAGTTGTGTATTTTTAGGCACTGAGGAATTGGTTGATTAATGAATAATTTGTAGGCAGAATGCTAAATGAAATACACAGATCTCTAAAGTAAAAATAAGCTCAACTGAAGTACAAAAAAATTAATGTAGTAAGAAATGCATGTTTGTTGTAAAGTTTCTTTTAGTAGTAACTGAGTTTGGAAAGCAAATAGAAATTCGAATATATATTATTTTTAAATGAGCAACAGAAAATCAAATGTTCTCATTAACTTTTTGACTAATTTTATCTTTAGTTAAAAAAAAGTCTTACTGTACTTTGTTCATTTTCCTGGCTTAAGAAGTACCATGTATCTTTAATGATTCATCTCTTATAATTCCTTGGAGTCACTATCCTGCATATCATTGATTATTATATTGTACTGTGTCAACAATTAGGCTAACACAGATAATCCCCTGGATATAAAGTATAAATACCTGCTTAGATTTTCTTATTTGCTGTGTTTTCCCCCTATTATGAAAGCAGGATTATAGAAAACTGTTTCATTATTTTTTTGTGACACAATGCTTTTTGAAAATGTAAATCATACAAATGCAAAGTAGGATATGAAGGCTGGGCATGGCCCTTGTTCAGCGTCAGATTTATAAAATGCATATGTCTTTATGAATGTGTATGTCTTCCCTCTCTTCATGTTTTGGATCCATTGCATCTTGAGATAATACCTTCTCCCTTCCTGTGAGTTATTTTTGCTTGTGGTACTTGTCCTTTAATATATGTCCAGATGGAAATATCCTGGATTATTTACAAGTATTTTGCTCTGTGTTTGTACACTGCTTCTGTACCCCTCTTTTAGTAGAAACACGTGTCTTGCTTTGTGGAATCATTATTTGTATTCTTTACCTTGCTCTGTTTAATTGAAGATCTTTAAAGGTATGGATATATATGTGCCTCACTTCAGGTCCCTTGAGTTTCTGACACAGTGTCATGCTTCATAGTATTATACTGTACTATATATACATAAGTGTATATATGTACTACATATATACACTTCATAGTATTGTACTATGAAGTGCAGCAAAAATAGTCTTATGTTTTTCATGTTTCTTCATAGTATAAAGAGTGGTTCTTTTTTCATTTAAAATTTTAACTTTTATTGTGTGACAGATAGAGAAATTCAGGATCAATGAAGTGAATTGACTTGCAGAGGTCATTCAGATAGTGTAAGGACTTGAATCCACTTTTATTCCAAAGTTAGTTTTCTTCCTTACTTTACTGATACTTTTTCTATGATGAAAGCAAATGAAGCCAGAGGAGTTGTTAAAAATAGTGTCTTTGAATCAGAAAACTTTATCATTTGTAAATCATACTTATTTTGACTTAATTGAGTATCTGTAGGTAATTGTTTTAACCAGACTTTTTTGACTTAATGTTTTATTATTATTATTATACTTTAAGTTCTGGGGTACATGTACAGAATGTGCAGGTTTGTTACATAGGTATACATGTGCCATGGTGGTTTGCTGCACCCATCAACCCATCATCTACATTAGATGTTTCTTCTAATGCTCTCCCTCCCCTAGGCCCCCACCATGCAATAGGCCCCAGTCTGTCATGTTCCCCTCCCCTGTGTCCACGTGTTCTCATTGTTCAACTCCCACTTATGACTGAGAAGATGCGGTGTTTAGTTTTTGGTTATTGTGTTAGTTTGCTGAGAATGATGGTTTCCAGCTTCATCCATGTCCCTGCAAAGGACATGAACTCATCATTTTTTATGGCTGCATAGCATTCCATGGTATATATGTGCCACAGTTTCCTTATCCAGTCTATCATTGATGGGCAGTTGAGTTGGTTCCAAGTCTTTGCTGTTGTGAAAAGTGCCACAGTAAACATACGTGTGCATGTGTCTTTATAGTAGAACGATTTATAATCCCTTGGGTAGACACCCAGTAATGGGATTACTGGGTCAAATGATATTTCTGGTTCTAGATACTTGAGGAATCACCACACTGTCTTCCACAATGGTTGAACTAAATTACACTCCCACCAACAATGTAAAAGTGTTCCTGTTTCTCCACAACTTCTCCAGTACCTGTTGTTTCCTGACTTTTGAATGATTGCCATTCTAACTGGCGTGAGGTGGTATCCCATTGTGGGTTTGATTTGCATTTTTCTAATAACCAGTGATGATGAGCTTTTCTTCATATGTTTGTTGGCTGCATAAATGTCTTCTTTTGAGAAGTGTCTGTTCATATTATTTGCCCACTTTTTGATGGGGACTTTTCTTGTAAATTTGTTTGAGTTCTTTGTAGATTCTGGATAGTAGCCCTCTATCAGATGGATAGATTGCAAAAATTTTCTCCCATTCTATAGGTTGCCTGTTCACTCTGATGATAGCTTCTTTTTCTGTGCAGAAGCTCTTTAGTTTAATTAGATCCCATTTATCAATTTTGGCTTTTGTTGCCATTGCTTTTGGTGTTTTAGTCATGAAGTCTTTGCCCATGCCTATGTCCTGAATGGTATTGCCTAGGTTTTCTTCTAGGGTTTTTATAGTTTGAGGTCTTACGTTTAAATCTTTAATCCATCTTGAGTTAATTTTTGTATAAAATATAAGGAAGTGGTCCAATTTCAGTTTTCTGCATATCACTAGCCAGTTTTCCCAGCACCATTTATTAGACAGGGAATCCTTTCCCCATTGCTTGCTTTTGTCAGGTTTGTTAAAGAACAGATGGTTGTACATGTGTGGTGTTATTTCTGAGGCCTCTGTTCTGTTCCATTGGTCTATATATCTGTTTTGGTACCAGTACCATGCTGTTTTGGTTACTGTAGCCTTGTAGTATAGTTTGAAGTCAGGTAGCATGATGCCTCCAGCTTTGTTCTGTTTTCTTTAGGATTGTTTTGGCTACCCAGGCTTTTTTGTTCCATATGAACTTTAAAGTAGTTGTTTTCCAATTCTGTGAAGAAACTCAATGATGACTTGATGGGAATAGCATTGAATCTATAAATTACTTTGGGCATTTGGGTTGGTTCCAAGTCTTTGCTAGTGTGAATAGTGCCGCAATAAACATATGTGTGCATGTGTCTTTATAGAAGCATGATTTATAATCCTTTGGGTATATACCCAGTAATGAGATGGCTGAGTCAAATGGTATTTCTAGTTCTAGATCCTTGAGGAATTGCCACACTGTCTTCCACAATGGTTGAACTAGTTTACAGTCCCACCAACAGTGTAAAAGTGTTCCTATTTCTCCACATCCTCTCCAGCACCTGTTGTTTCCTGACTTTTTAATGATCGCCATTCTAACTGGTGTGAGATAGTATCTCATTGTGGTTTTGATTTGCATTTCTCTGATGGCCAGTGATGATGAGCATTTTTTCATGTGTCTGTTGGCTGCATAAATGTCTTCTTTTGAGAAGTGACTGTTCATATCCTTTGCCCACTTTTTTATAGGGTTGTTTGTTTTTTTCCTGTAAATTTGTTTGAGTTCTTTGTAGATTCTGGATATTAGCCCTTTGTCAGATGAGTAGATTGCAAAAATTTTCTTCCATTCTGTAGGTTGCCTGTTCACTCTGATGGTAGTTTCTTTTGCTGTGCAGAAGCTCTTTAGTTTAATTAGATCCCATTTATCAATTTTGGCTTTTGTTGCCATTGCTTTTGATGTTTTAGACATGAAGTCCTTGCCCATGCCTGTGTCCTGAATGGTATTGCCTAGGTTTTCTTCTAGGGTTTTTATGGTATTAGGTCTAACATTTAAGTCTCTAATCCATCTTGAATTAATTTTTGTATAAGGTGTAAGGAAGGGATCCAGTTTCAGCTTTCTACTTATGGCTAGCCAGTTTTCCCAGCACCATTTATTAAATAGGGAATCCTTTCCCCATTTCTTGTTTTTGTCAGGTTTGTCAAAGATCAGATGGTTGTTGATGTGTGGTATTGTTTCTGAGGCCTCTATTCTGTTCCATTGGTCTATATCTCTGTTTTGGTACCAGTACCATGCTGTTTTGGTTATTGTAGCCTTGTAGTGTGATAGACTAGGTTAAGAAATTATGACACATATACACCATGGAATACTGTGCAGCCATGAAAAAGGATGAGTTCGTGTCCTTTGTAGGGACATGAATGAAGCTGGAAGCCATCATTCTCAGCAAAATATCTCAAGGACAAAAAGCCAAATACTGCTTGTTCTTACTCACAGGGGGGAATTGAACAATGAGAACACTTGGACACAGGAAGGAGAACATCACACACTGGGGCCTGTTGTGGGGAGTGGGGAGCGGGGAGTGTTAACATTAGGAGATATACCTAATGTAAATGACGAGTTAATGGGTGCAGCACACCAACATGGTACATGTATACATATGTAACAAACCAGCACTTTGTGCACATGCACCCTAGAACTTAAAGTATAATAATAATAAAAAAATTACTTTGGGCAGTATGGCCATTTTCATGATATTGATTCTTCCTATCCATGAGCATGGAATGTTTTTCCATTTATTTTTGTCTTCTTTTATTTCCTTGAGCAGTGGTTTGTGGTTCTACTTGATGAGGTCCTTCACATCCCTTGTAAATTGTATTCCTAGGTATTTTATTGTCTTTGAAGCAATTGTGAATGGAAGTTGACTCATGATTTGGCTCTCTGTTTTTCTGTTATTGGTGTATAGGAATGCTTGTAATTTTTGCACATTGATTTTGTATCCTGACACTTTGCTGAAGTTGCTTATCAGCTTAAGGAGATTTTGGGCCGAGATGATGGGGTTTTCTAAATATACAGTATCACCACTGATCCCACAGAACTACAAACTGCCATCAGAGAATATTATAAACACCTCTACACAAATAAACTAGAAAATCTAGAAGTAATGGATAAATTCCTGGACACGTACACCCTCCCAAGACTAAACCAGGAAGATGTTGAATCCCTGAATAGATTAATAACAAGTTCTGAAATTATGGCAGTAATTAATATCCTACCAACCAAAAAATAGTCCAGGACCACACCAATTCACAGCCAAATTCTGCCAGAGGTTTGAGGAGGAGTTGGTGCCATTCCTTCTGAAACTATTCCAAACAGTAGACAAAGAGGGAATTCTCCCTAACTCATTTTATGAGGCCAGCATCATCCTGATACCAAAACCTGGCAAAGACACACACGAAAAAGAAAATTTCAGACCAATATGCCTGACGAATATCGATGTGAAAATCCTCAATATAATACTGGCAAACTAAATCCAGTAGCACATCAAGAAGCTTATCCACCACGATCAAGTTGGCTTCATCCCTGGGATGCAAGACTGGTTCAACATACGCAAATCAATAAATATAATCCATCACATAAACAGAACTAATGACAAAAAACACATGATTATCTCAATAGATACAGAAAAATTCAGCACCCCTTCATGCTAAAAACTTGCAATAAACTAGGTATTGATGGAACCTATCTCAAAGTAATAAGAGCTATTTATGACAAACCCACAGCTCATATCATAGTGAATGGGCAAAAACTGGAAGCATTCCCTTTGAATACCGGCACAAGACAAGGATGTCCTCTGTCACCACACCCATTCAACATAGTGTTGAAAGTTCTGGCCAGGGCAATCAGGCAAGAGAAAGAAATAAAGGGTATACAAATAGGAAAAGAGGAAGACTTAATGTTCTTATGAGAACCTTTGAAGATTGTTTTTTAATTCTAGTTACAAGGAGGAATAATTTATCTCAGATAAAATAATGTGCACCTCAGTGTGGCATCTTAATATCCTTTGGCATAATCTTAAGTATGGTTCAAGAACAAAATTGCCTAGGAGAGCTGTGGTAGATTTTAATGCATATTATGTAAGTGATTTTCCTTCCTTACAAGCCTAAAAAGCTATTTAAATGTCTTAAAGTGTAATTAGTTCTACATTACGTATGGAATGGTGGTTTACCATAAAACAAAATTCATTTGTTTCACTTTCTTTATAAGCCTATTTCATTACTATTGATAATAGCATTTTTTTCCAATAAATATAAAGACTCAACTGATTGTTTTTGAAAATATAATAATATATTTTTGAGACATATAAATGGTAATTTGTCATTTTCTGACAGAGTTACATGTCCATTTATTCTTTAACACAGCAGTCTCATTTGTAGAGCTCTAAGCGAGGAATACACAGGGAAAAAATTTGAAAATACATATCCACAAATATGTTTTTATAGTATTCTTTATAGTATCTAAAGACTAGAAACCCTGCAAATGACCATGAATGGAGCTTAGTTGAATAAATTGTGGTTTATCTACAATGGAATACTATGCAGTTGGAGGAAACATCTTTAGTAGGAGAAAGGGATGCAGGAAAGGAGGGGAACCTATAGGGGAAAAGGAACTTAAGACACATATCAACCAATCAAAATTTGAAATTGTCTAGTTCATGTACTATTCTATCTTCATTTATATATGTTTTTAAAAATTCCATAATGTTAAAGAAAAAACTACATCATGTCTGTTTGGACACATACTATTTCCTCTGTCCTATTAGAATTCTAGGTTGTCAGTTGATTTGCAGAACTTTATAAAAATACGAAAGTGGCCAGGTGTGGTGGCTCATGCAGGTCATCCCACCACTTTGGGAGGCTGAGATAGGTGGATCACTTGAGGTCAGGAGTTCAAGACCATCCTGGCCAACATGGTGAAACCCTGTCTCTACCAAACGTACAAAAATTAGTTGGGGTCTTGGCGCACACCTGTAATCCCACCTACTCAAGAGGCTGATGCATGAGAATCATTTGAACCCAGGAGGCAGAGGTTGCAGTGAACTGAGATTGCACCACTGCACTCCAGCCTGGGTGATGGAGTGAGACTGTCTAAAAAAATAGATATATACAGAAGTCACTTGCTCAGAGATTAAAATTTATGACTCATAGCTCAGCATTCTTCCAGGGATACAGTGTTTTGGAATTCTGCTATTTCAATGTAAGTCTGAAGTACTTGCAAATATAGTAAAGCCAATATAATTTCTACCAAGCGAAGAGGGTCATATGTTTAAAAAGTATGTATATACCCCTTTAAGTGTAAACTTTGTGAAACAGGGATAAATGTCTTTTGTTCCCATAAAAAATGGTAATATTACCTTGTACATATGAGGTGGTCAAGAAATATTTGTTAAATAATAACATCTATACCTTTGTTATAACATATAGCACTTTTTCAAAGTACTTTCAGTTACAGTCTCTCAGTTTTCCTCCTCGAAATTTCCCATGTGATGGGAAAACATAGGTATTATATCCATTTAATGGAAGAAAAATTCAGTGTACAGACAACAATGCTTGAAGTATATACATGCCAAAAAATTACAACTGCATTAGAAACTATGTATAATAATGAACTGTTGAAGATTCTAGGGTGACTTTCTTTTAACCAATGTAGATGGTGGACAGAAGCTGAGATCCCACATCTTTATCAACTTCTCATTCACTCCTGAAACTAACAATTGAATGGGAGGAACCGTTTTCTCTAGCTGTGGGGATTGTTGTATTTATTTTCATTCTTGAATTGTTTCTCTTTCTTTATCCATTCAGAAACTCTAGATTTTCATTAATACAACATGGCCTTAAGTTGATTGGCATTAATAGCTGTAGCAAAGAACAGAGAGAGAATCTTGGCAGCAGGGCAACCAGCAATTAGAGAATTATTGCTCTTAGTCAAAGTACTACAGACTGCTTCAGTCTGCCTAGTCAAGAGGGAGCAGGAGATACTTCTTCCTCAGTCCACTAGAGCCATATTACAGGGATTTGTTGGGGTGGGGGCAATGGAGATTTAGTAATGTACTCTGCATGCCAGCCTACCCTCCATGTTGAAATTTGGGAGGTGCATCCCATTAATGCCAAGTGAACAGTAAAGGTAGGACCAAGGAGAATTTAATATATACTGCCTGTTGACAAATATTGGGTATTCATAGATACATTCTAATTTAATATTGAGTTAAAACTTATGGGCCCTTTGGAAAGATTTTGGAACATAACAGGAGGGAAACATTATAGTTGTAAAGGAAAATCTTACACCTGAGAACAGAATTAATAGCCTTATTTAAAGGTTAATAATTGATATGAGTAATAATGTCTGGAAAACAAAAATTCAATAGTACCCTCTGGTATAGGCTGAATTGTGTCTCCTCAAAACTCACCTGTTGAAGTCCTAACCCCACTGCTTCAGGATGTGACTATATTTGAATAGGACCTTTAAAGAAATAATTAAGTTAAAATGAGGTCATTAAGTTAGACCTTAATCCAATATGACTGGTGTCTTTATTAAAGTGGAAATTGGGATACAGACATGTACTAAAGGAAGCCCATGTGAAGACACAGGGAAAGACAACCATCTATCTATACTCCTCAGAGACGCTTCAGAAGAAACCAGCCCTGCCAATAGCTTGATCTTGGATTTCTCCAGAATAGAGAGAAAATTTTTTTTTTTATTGTTTAAGCCTCCCTGCCTGTGGTTCTAGCAAAGTAATATGTGTTAGTTTGTTCAAATCAGTTAAAAGCAGGATCATCATGCCCAAAAGTTGAATCAAGGATATTAAAAATAACTTTTAGAACCTTTTCAAGAATGTATTTTTAGAAGAACAAAATGATAGAACACAAAAGGAAAATTTCTATATCTGTATCCTCTATACCTATGACAAATTGAGATAAGCCATTAAATCTTTTCCCTTTTCCTCCCCACATCTCCAAAAAAAACCCATAAAACTAAAGGAGAAGAGATATTCAATAAGGGGAATCTTTCATCGAAGGTAAAGTAATTTGTAAATCATAAATGAAAGTGAAAATATTGGAAAGTAATTGTGTTCGTTTCTTATGACTATAGTAACAAAGTACCATGAACTTGGTGGTTAAAAACAACAGAAATTTATTTTCTCACACTTCTGGAGGCCAAAAGGCCATAATCAAAGTGTTAACAAGGCTATGTTCACTCCATAGTTGCTAAGGAAAGAACTGTTACTTACCTCTCTCCAGGTTTCTAGTAGCCTTTAGAATCTTAGCTTGCAGATACATATTGCTTCTTCACATGGTATTCTCCATTTGTGTCTTTTCATTGTCTTCCTTTCGTGTGCCTGTCTTTGTGAATGTATTTCCCCTTCTTATAAAGACACCAGTCGTATTGGATTAGGGCTCACTGTAATGACCTCATTTTAACCTGATTACATTTGTAAAGACCTTATTTTCGAATAAAGTCATATTCCGAGGTTCTGGGGGTTAGGGCTTTGACATATCTTTTGAGTGGGGCTCAACTTTACCCATAACGTTGATGTATCAAAATGTTTCCAGTATTTATAATCTCTGTATCATTGCTATTGTTTTTTCTTAAACTTTTCTGTTTTCCACAGTGGGCACGCATTGCTTTTATAATCTGAACAAATGTTATTCAAAAAATAAACAGGAAAAAAATTCCTTTTGTAAAAGTCTCATTTTTGAAATATTCTCTGCATTAGCTCCCAGTTTTTATGTTATGTAATTCTGTTAGGTTTAAATTGTTTTCTGATTCGGGAAGAGTCCATTTGCATTAATGTAACATTTAGCAATCTGTCATCTGCATAATTATACATCTGTGGTTGTAGGTAGGATAGATAAAAAAAACTCCCATCTTTGAATTAAAATAGTCTCTTAGCATTTGTTATCTGTAGAGAGCAGATTGGTGTTTTGGGTAAGAGGAGCACGATATGAATAAAGAAGGCATTGAGTAATAGGTATATGAGGAGTGTGACCACTATCAGTTACCCTTAAGACCTAAATTCCAAGGCCGTGAAAGTTTTTTTCACAACTGAAGCAAATAAGAGAAGCATCCTAGTTAGGCATCTATGAAGACTGTCTTTGTATTTTGATTAACTGCTAAGCTTTTCATTGGTTTTGTATGAGTTATTGGTTAATGTTCTTTAAAAGTCAAATGTGGTTTTATACGTTTTTAAATGAACTTACTTCTTTTTTTTTTTTTTTTAAAGATTTGCCTGCAATGGATAACCCAGTGTTTTTGGAATTATTTAGATTGGATAGAAATCTGCCATTATATTGCTACTTGTGTTTTCCTTGGTCCCGATTATCAAGTGTATATCTGTATAGCTATATTCAAACATTTACAGCAAGACATTCTACAGCACACTCAGACTCAAGATCTGCAAGTTTTCCTAAAAGTAAGTATGTTTATATGGAGAGGAAAATATTGAGTTAATAGCTAACTTCGGTTGCTTAATTTTAGATACTTTTTCTAGGCACTCATTTAATCCTAAAAACCAATGCTGAGAGGTAGATATTATTATCCCCATTTTAGAGATGAGTAAACTGAGGCACAGAGTTAAGTTGCCCCAAACCATATAGCTGAAGTGGAACTTGAATATGAAATAAGCTGTCTGGATCCAACACTTTGTTTGTAACCCACATGCTATGCCAAAAAAGAAATATTTTAAAAATATTCCTATGGGCTATTTGGTCAATAAAAGTTTAATTTATTGGTTTGATACTTTTTAAATATATTTAATATAGTAATAATTTCGTATACTTTCATATTTTTATAATATTTTTCTAAACTTCCATTTTTATAAAAGATTTTCATGAAAGATTATTTTATCATAGCACTCATTTTAAAAAGTTATCACCAAATGTGGTGCTACTTTTAAAAAAGATATAGTTACTGTCTCAATTACAATAATGTGATTTTGGAAGTTGGGGACTTTAGAAAGTGCATGAGATATAAATACACCCCAGTGTTCATTTCTTGGTGGAAATCCAGCTATTTGTTTAAAGTTAAGAATCTTTGAACTTAAAATGTTTCCTTATCCCTACTACCTTTGCCATCCCACAGGAACGCATATACATATATACACTAAAAACAACATTCATCATTTGCTAGGCTTTCTCTAGGTCAACAAACAGTTTCTATGTAAATTAATTTCATTATTTACCATTAAATACTTGCCAGGGTTTTTTTCCATTTAATGATATTTTTCTTTAAATAAATGTCATTGATCCTTTAAGATTGCCAAATTATCAAGCATTTTTATTTCATCAATTCAGAATTCAAAAGGTTTTAAACTTTCAATATATATCACCAGAAGTATAATCTTAGAAACAATCTTAATGAAAAAGTATGCTGAGAAAAATGATTGCACATGTAGAAGAAAAACTAAGATAGAAAAATAAAAGAATGCTCTCTAAGAGGTGATTTGGAATACAGGAAGTGTTAAGCAAATTGAAATTATGTTGAATACAAAATGTAGGTTCATTTTCAGTAAGGGACATTTTCGTCATCTATAGTGGTCAATTATAGGAATTTCAGAGTCTGAAATTTTCCTGTACTCATATCTGTCTGTATCCCCCTAACCTGTAATTCTCTAACATCTTATCCCACTTTAGTTTTTCTTACAGTTTTTATCACCATCTGAAAATTATTTTATATGTGTTTTTGTCTGTCTTCCCTGGTAAAATGTGTAAGTTCTATAAGGACCGTGACTTGGTCTGTTTCATTTACTGATGTATTTTCAACAATATATCAAACAATAATACCTGGTAGATAATAGGTATTCAATACGTATTTGTTGATAGTGTAAGTAAATAATGTAAATAAATAAATGGGAAAGATGAATAAACTTTGTTTTATTCACATCGAATAACAAACATTACTAAATTCATTAAGTGCTTACCGCTTATTTTTCTTCCTATCAAAAGCATAATCTTTAAATTTGATTAATGTTGATTTACAGTTTCATCTCTCTTTTGACTATTTGAGGGAAAAATTATAATAGAGTTTGCAAATGGTAACTTCTTTAAATGTGTCCCAAACCATTCTCCATTGTGTTTTCAGCATAATGCTATCAGTTTAAAACTAAAGGATTTTAAATGGGGAGAGCAGATTATGACCTAAGCCTCTGTTAAATTACTAAAATTTGAATAGTGTTGGTTTAAATCCAAACTAAGAACATGTAGGCAAGGAATTAATTTTAGCATATGTCCTAGAACTAACCTTACTTTTTACCCTTATTGTTTTCATTTATCTGAGAGATTAGAAAAATGCTTTTTTGATTGATAGCATGACTTGACTTTTGTTGTTTTATTTTCAGTGGATAGGTGTCAAAATTCACTGTTCTCTTTTGATGGGCACTCATTTTTCTTGTGAGATAAACTCTGGTATAGTGTATTTAAATATATATTTACATATCCCTTTAACTACTCCATTTGGCCCTGAAATAGTCTTTTGTCTGCAAAGTATATAAATATATGTACAGCATTTTTCACTTATTCATATAATAACCAATAACGAAGTATTGATTAATGAACTGATTTTATTTTGCCTACCCAAAAAACATCCCCTGTCAAAAATACACACATTATTTAAGAATTCCTCATTCAACTGAAGGTATAGAGATTGAACCTTGGAAATTATGTTTTACACTTTCTTATTCAAAATCTCAGATTTGTGCAAAGGGAGAAAAGACTTATCAATAATTCTTTAAATAGGCCAGGCACAGTGGCTCACACCTGTAATCCCAGCATCTTGGAAGGTCAAGGCGAGTGGATAGCTTGAACCCAGGAGTTTGAGACCAGCCTGGGCAACATGGCAAAACCCCATCTCTACCAAAAAGAAAGTACAAAAATTATCTGGGTGTGATGGCACGCACCTGTAGTCACAGCTACTGAGGAGGCTGAGGTGGGAGGATCAATTGAGCCCAGGAGGTCGAGGCTGCAGTGAACCATGATCATACCACTGCACTCCAGCTTGGGCTACAGAACAAGACCCTGTCTCAAAAAAAACAATTCCCCATGTAACTGCATACCACAGCCATAACAATATTCTTGTATAGATTATTTAATCACATTATCCCCTTGCTCTACAGATTTAATAATGATTGCTTCCAGGAAGAATGAAGATAAAGTAGAACAAGATACTTTTACTTTTTATTGTATATATTTATGTGGGCTTTATTTTATATTTGAGGAATGAGCTCATGCTTCTTTTATCATAAAACTATTTTTAAGAAGAAATTGAATATATAAAAATAAATAGATCAAACATCTGACTGTTATAAATGGGTTCAAATAATCAGACCTAATTGAATTCATTTTCAAAATATTTAAAACCACAAATATGTTATGCTTTCAGTTATAATCAGTTATCTTGAGAAACTGAAGATATGCAATTCTTTTCCTGATTTAAATTTCGTGTATTGAGATAAAATGACATGATAAAAGCATTGTTTTAGAAATAAAAATCTGTGTGCAATATTCAGTATCAAGAAAATATCAGTCCATTTGTAGTCACTTTGGTTTAGGCTCAAGATTTTAAATCAGGTAATTGAGAGTATGGACTCATTGCCTACATTTCTTACAGCTCACTGAAGAGCTCTTCATGATTCCAAATCAATATATGAAAAAGATAGGTTAGAATTTCTTGGATCAGAAGGTGGTGTGAACAGTAATAGGCAGAACAGGTTTATGGGGGAAAGAAAAACTTACTTTTCCTCTTCAGATTAAACCGCTGAAATACTAGATTAGATGAGCGCCATGGGTATGAGTTGATATCAACAAAACATTGTCTGATTGTTTCACAGTATCCTTGTAGACACAACTAGAATGTGGACTGGATATTAGAGCAGTTAAGTGCATCATTTTCATGCTGTGGTGATTAATGGATTAGTACCGAGCTAGACGGCAGCCTCTGAAGATATGCTGAAGAAAGAGCTCAGTCCTTGGGCCCAGAATTCTGAACATTTTTATCTGTGACAGATGATGGTTCAGAAAGTCCGTAGATATTGTAATTCCAAGGAGAAAAACATTCAACAAAGTAAATATTCTGTAATATTCCAGCAAGCTGGAAAGTCTTAAGTTCATTCTTCCTTCATTCTTTCAACTCATCTGTAGCTTGCACACACACACACACACACACACACAAGCAGGTTTAGTGACAGTTTAGTTTAATAGTAGTTCATATGTGGATGTCCTAGTGTTTTAGTGAGCTGTGTTGTATTCCTGCTAACATGCTAATAGGCTGTCAGCAATCTTGGCTTTAGTTTGTGAATTCAACCTGGGGACAAACTTCACTGAAATACCAGCCTAGAAAAAGTTGCCTTTGTGTGAAAAATCAGGCTGTGAAGGCTCAAACTACTTAATTAAAATGCTTCAACTAAATCCTGCATATTATGACAAAATCAATTTATAATTATGAAAAAATCAGATTAATTTCAACCCAATCAGTAAATTGTCAAGAGGGATTTTTTGTTGGTGCTATTGCAGCTGCTATTACCAGAGAATGTTGACAGGGTGAGAAATGAAGATCAGACTGAGAAAATCTGGTTGAATACTAAGCTTTTATAAGATAAAAGTATACGGCCGGGCGCGGTGGCTCAAGCCTGTAATCCCAGCACTTTGGGAGGCCGAGACGGGTGGATCACGAGGTCAGGAGATCGAGACCATCCTGGCTAACACAGTGAAACCCCGTCTCTACTAAAAAATACAAAAAAACTAGCCAGGCGAGGTGGCGGGCGCCTGTAGTCCCAGCTACTTGGGAGGCTGAGGCAGGAGAATGGCCTGAACCCGGTAGGCGGAGCTTGCAGTGAGCTGAGATCCGGCCACTGCACTCCAGCCAGGGGGACAGAGTGAGACTCCGTCTCAAAAAAAAAAAAAAAAAAAAAAAGATAAAAGTATACATAATATTAAAAACATCTGAGCAAATATTTTAAAGGTATTTAGTACAGTGTCAACTGTTTTGCAGATATGTTTTCTGCATTGTCCTTATATTAGTTGATTCTATCTGGTTTCACATTCTGACTTTGTCACTCACTGTGTGAGCTTGGGTATGTTGCTTAGACTTTTATGCTTATTTCTTCATCACATAGGGTTGTGGAAGAATTAAATGAGATGATATTTGTAAAATACTTTTTTTTAGACCATTATCTGGAACATAGTAAGTACTTAAAAAAACTTAGCAGTTACTAAGTTTCTACATCTCTCTACTAGATTCTTTTTATTTATTTGTTAAAGAAGAAGATATGTAGAGAATACAAGCAAAGGAAACAGGATTTTCTAAGTGCATAGCTACACTTTGGTGTACTTTTGCTCCCATTTTTCTCCAGCTCCTGAGACTTCTTAAGATGTCATATAATAGTAATACCTGTCAATGACATTACCTTCACACCTTGGTCAGAAATATCCTCGTATACTGTTTCTGATCAGGACCTATTCTCTCATTAACCTGGCCAAGACTAAGTCAAGTCTCTGGTACAATCACATATTTCCAAGTACCCTTCAGCCGAGTTTAAATCTTCAAGAACTACATACTCTGTCCTGAATCTCTAAGAACTTCATATTCTATCCAGAATTACAAACACTATATAAACTACCTGATCCTAAGGATCACTTAAGGTACTTACGAAAGTTAATGTATTTAGACTCCTTCCCAGATCTGTTAATTCAGAATTTATTTGGCCGAGGCATGAGTTGTCAGATTGTAGTAGAAAATCTCAAGTAGCTTGAAAACCTTTAGAATACATAAAACTGTGACCTTTGGAGCTTGTTAATAAATCAGAATCCAGAATGCCAATGCCAAGGATTCAAAAATTTTAGGGACTGCATCCAAGAGTTTCTAATTTTACTGAACACCCCAGAAGGAACATACTGGAAGAAACATTGCTTACCAGTTGTTTATGTTTCTATCACTTTGATCAAGAAGATTTTATACACACACACACACACACATATACACATACATATATATACACACGCACATAATAGGAAAGACACGACACACAAAAAGATTATCTCTAGTAAGGGTAAAGAGTAGAACTATATTCATAAATCCTTCTCTCAAGACTTCATGTCTAAAACACCAAAAGCAACGGCAGCAAAAGCCAAAATTGACAAATGGGATCTAATTAAACTAAAGAGCTTCTGCACAGCAAAATAAACTACCATCAGAGTGAACAGTCAACCTACAGAATAGGAGAAAGTTTTTGCAATCTACTCATCTGACAAAGGGCTAATATCCAGAACCTACAAATAACTCAAACAAATTTACGAGAAAAAAACAAACAACCCCATCAAAAAGTGGGCAAAGGATATGAACAGACATTTCTCAAAAGAAGACATTCATACAGCCAACAGACACATGAAAAAATGCTCATCATCACTGGCCATCAGAGAAATGCAAATCAAAACCACAATGAGATACCATCTCACACCAGTTAGAATGGCAATCATTCAAAAGTCAGGAAACAACAGGTGCTGGAGAGGATATTGAGAAATAGGAACACTTTTACACTGTTGGTGGGATTGTAAAGTAGTTCAACCATTATGGAAAACAGTATGGCGATTCCTCAAGGATCTAGAACTAGATGTACCATATGACCCAGCCATCCCATTACTGGGTATATACCCAAAGGATTATAAATCATGCTGCTATAAAGACACATGCACACGTATGTTTATTGCGGCACTATTCACAATAGCAAAGACTTGGAATCAACCCAAATGTCCATCAGTGACAGACTGGATTAAGAAAATGTGGCACATATACACCATGGAATACTATGCAGCCATAAAAAAGGATGAGTTTGTGTCCTTTGTAGGGACATGGATGCAGCTGGAAACCATCATTCTTAGCAAACTATCACAAGAACAGAAAACCAAACACCGCATGTTCTCACTCATAGGTGGGAACTGAACAATGAGATCACTTGGACTCGGGAAGGGGAACATCACACACCGAGGCCTATCATGGGGAGGGGGAAGCAGGGAGGGATTACATTGGGAGTTATACCTGATGTAAATGACGAGTTGATGGGTGCTGACGAGTTGATGGGTGCAGCACACCAACATGGCACAAGTATACATATGTAACAAACGTGCACGTTATGCACATGTACCCTAGAACTTAAAGTATAATAATAATAATAATTAATTTAAAAAAAGAGCTTTCTATATGAGATTTGACATTAATGCAAATCTTCAACTTTTGTTCAGTGTATGTTAAGTTCTATACTTTTTGTGGTAATTTTTTATTCTATATGCCTCATAATGTTATTAATATAAGTCAGCTCTTCCAGTTTAACCCACTCAAAGTAACTTACCTTACCCTTTTTTCTCCATAAAGAGCTATTATATTTTAAAAATCATCATTTTGCAAGGGCATTAATAATTAAATATTTAGGAAAGAATATATCAGAGAATATCTAAACTTGGTCCTGAATGCATAAACCAGGGTATACCATGTTAGCACACTTGATCTTTTTATGCTTTTTATCTGTTTACTACTACAAAAGAACTTATCTTCAATTCAGATTTTAAGCTCACATGGCTTGCAGTAGTTCTAAAAAAATTCTGCTAAAAATTGGTATCTTCAGTATTTTTGCAAACATCAAGTAATGCAAATAACTTTTGAAAGTATTGGTATAGCTTTCTTTCCAAAATAGGTACATTTTTGAAGTTGCAAGAAAAGCCAGTAACATCCTAATATTTTAGATAAATGGTTCCCTTATATTCATGGCAAGGGGTTGAGGAGCAGAGACTGGAGTCAGTAATCCTTGATAGGCCGACCCATGCCTAACATCATATGTCTGTAGTGTGATCAAGAAAATGTAGCCGAGCCACTTCAAAGACCATCAGTAATAAAAATGTGTTCTCATTATTTATAACCACTACGAATATCTTGAATGCTTATTGTATGCCACACACTGGTCGAAGGGCTTTACAGGTATGGCTCATTCACTCATGGATTTATTCAACTATTTATTGTTCAACAGCTGTGAGCGAAGTACTGTTTTTGTCACAGGGCAGGATGTCTCTGCCCACGTTGAACTTAAATTCTCCTGGAAGTCTAATAAATGAACAAAAACATAATATCTTAAGTACTATAGACCTTATTGTATTGATAATAAGGAAATCAAACATGGTGGAGGAGTCTAAGGTACCAGTCAGATAAAGATGCCAGGTAAGACCACCCTTGATGGGGTAAACAGACACCTAAATGAAGCAAAAGAAAAAGTCATGCAAAGACTTCCTAGGCAAAAGCCTGCTTAAATAGGAATAAAGGCAAGTGCAAGATCTCAGAGGTCAGAATAAGCTGGCTCACTTACAGAGTGTCAAGAAGACCACTGTGGCCAGAGCAAGGTGAAGAAATAAGAAAGGTTAGAGATGAGACAGGACCAAATCATATAAGGTACTCTAATCTATGATAAGAAGTTCAGATTTCAGAATATTTAATCCAGAGAGCAATCGTATGAGATTATTGTCCACATTTAACACATGAAAAAATGAGGGTTAGAGTCAATAAACTTACCCAAGTTCATACATCTAGTAACTAACATAGAAGAATTCAAACCCTTTCATTTGATCTGAATCCAAATCCAGTGTCCCTTTACTAGTCTGGTATTTTAATAAATATCCTAGATTCAGTGGTCCCAAATCAAATGCTCTCAATAGTTAAAAGAAAACAGACGAATGCATATTTGAAATTTGAAACTGGACTTCTATACACAAAGGAGAGAGGGATACTACATATATACTATATTATATAATGTTGAATACATCCAACATTGTGGTTTAGAATGGGAATTTTTAATACTTTTGGATGATTCAGCATTTGAAGCTCAGAATTAATGAAGGCAGCAAATTGTTAAAAACAAAGCAGTTGAATAGCATCAGATACAACAAATGAAATGCAATAAGCTCAAAATGAACTTCCTAACTAAAACTTGAATCACTCTAGTAGTAATCTATTTAAAAAATTTCTGGAGCAAATACTACACTGTTAATATAAAGCAGAATAGTGTTATTACCTTATGTAATTAATGTGTCTGCTACTTAAAAAATCGGGGCATTCATATTTTTATGTAGAGTTTGATATACTTTGGTCTATAAATGAAATGATAATGAAGGAGTATTCTGAGGAAATAGTCTGTTATAACTTGAATGATAAGCTGGCAGTCTAAATGGTCCTATTACAAGTAAAAGTTATCCACTAAAAGGGCCATTAGAGAACATTTAGGATGAGATGAAAAAATGTTCTACTTTGAAGACAAAATGTAAAATGTAGATATTTTGGAATTTTATTCAGAGCTAAAATTGCCTACAAATTTTCATTAATGAACTATATCATTTGAAAACACTCCTTTTTAAATGTGAATTAAATTTTTTCTCTTATGAAATAAGACGTTAATAGCCTTATGTGTCATTTTTATGGGTATCTCTTTGGTGTAGTTATCAGGGCATTTACAATTAATGTTTAAAATGGAAACCATGATTTCAAAAAATGCATTCTGAGAAAAAAATATATTTAAATTGAGTTATAACTATGGCTGTCCCTAGGTGGTTTTTATTAAAGTGAAACAATAATTAAAAGATGTTGAATAGATATTGCTTATTTTTTGCCCAGAAATGAGTTGTTAGAGATTTGTTCAAGTACTGTCATCTCCTATTATAATTCATATTTAATGCACAATAATATTCCTTTGAAAATAATGAATATGTCCTGAAACAGTTCTTCTGCCATTGGATCTTTGGATCTTTAGTCTCTGGTTAGAATAACACATTACTGTAATTCCTCCCCATCTTAGGTATAGTTTTAGTGAAGAGGTAGTTAAAGCCACGTCAAACATAATTTGAATGAAATGAATGGATAAATTCATAATTGTTCCACGACTATAACAATAACTGTTTAAAATGAGTTCTTGAACAGTAGGGTTGTTCTTACTCTGATCCTATTTTTCCCCAAAGAAAAAAGTGAAATATTTTTGATAGGACAGGAATTTACAAAGACCCAGTATTTCTGCTATTCCTAAGATTAAAATATTCCCTTTGGCTCAGTTACTTATACATAAAATCAGAGACATGATATACACCTCAGTTGTCAACATTTTAGGGCAGGGCTGTTCTCACTCACCTTCATGTCTTCAGTGCTAATCAAGAACCTTACGTATAATAAAAGAATGAATGAGTGAAGAAGTGAAAGAAGGATTGAAATAATTTCACAATTATCTTAAGATTAGAGCTCAGATACTTATGTTGGAAGTTATTTGTTCTACCCTTAATGGTATTAAGTATATAACCACACCGTTTCATTTCTTCAGCTATAATGTCAGCCTTGTAGATCAGTCGTTAGTTTTTTAGAATGTCCCGACTAATCTTTCCCTCAAACTATGTAGATTTTTTGTGATGATGGCAAAATAAGGATAAAGTTACATCAAGTTATATGCAAGCTGTGAATGATTACTGCCCGTAAGTGACAAGTGGTATCTGAAGCCTTTAAAAACATCTGTTCTCATTGAGATTGTGTAATGTTTTCCTATTTCTGTATTGAGGTTTCTTCTCTGTAAACTGCCTCTAACACCGTATCTGGTATATGATATGCATTGTCTTTTATTCTTTGGGGTTGCTTTTTTTTTTCTTGTTATAGGAGTTCTTGCCTTTAAACTATAAACTCCTGAAAGGCATGAATTTTCCAAAGTTTTTGTAACCTCCAAAACTTCTAACGTTGTAAATATTAATTACACTGAATCAAAGATGACTTTTCTTCTGCATATTTTGTTTTGCCTTGAGTGTACGTACTGCGTAAATAGTATTTGGAGGTACTAAAAGGAATGGTCATAAAATTCCCTAAAAAACGCTAAAATGTTAAATGGGTGTTCTTACTGTTTATTTTTGAGTGCCTCATTTGGAACACTAACCATTAAATTCCAAATTAGTATAGATGTGCATAGTACCAACATTAGTAATTGCAGATTCTTGGGGGTTTTATGGACAGTAGCTTATACAACAGATTTCTTGCACTATTATGATATCCTTTGGTAGATAGGCTTCAGGGTCTTTAATAATTACAAGTCTGAACAATCATTGTATAACATACTATTTTTAAAATTAGGAAGATTTCCTTATCTGCCTTTTTTTTTTTTTTTGGTAGCTGTAAATTATTTTTGGTTTTGAAAATAGAAAACCTTATTTGAGGGGGACATATAGTTTCTTCCTGTCATATATATATATACACAGCTCACTAAATAAAAAGCAATTACACATTTACTGGCAACATAAACAGCCCACCCCCATCTATAGCTGAAAATAAATGGTATATCAGTTATTTAAAATTCATTAACTTGGAATTGTGAGTCTTACCCAAGTAAATTTTCCCTTTATAACTTTTGGCAGGAAGAAGCACTGCATGGGTTTCGAGTGAGTGAGTATTTTGAATACATGGAAATTTTGGAACAAAACTACCGAACAGTGCTGCTGAGAGACATGCGGAACATTAGACTGCAGAGCACATAGATCATGAGGCACACAGTTTAAATTTATGTTTTGTTTATTTTTAAAGGCAACAGGGGGGCTTGTTTTCTGTGTCTGTAACAACATATACTTTGTGAATATACATATTGTAAATACTGAGAGGTTTTGAATATAATGATATATTTAAGTAGGTATGAGCTCAATTTGTGAATTCATTTTTGTAAGTTTGTTGTTTTGTAAGGTTATTATAGAATCAGATCTAGCTTACTTACAGTTCTTATTCATATTTAAGAGTCAGTCCTGGCCGTGCACAGTGGCTCATGCCTGTAATCCCATCATGAGGTGGGCGGATCACGAGGTCAAGAGATCAAGACCATCCTGGCCAACATGGTGAAACCTCGTCTCTGCTAAAAATACAAAAATTAGCTGGGTGTAGTGGTGTCCGTGTAGTCCCAGCTGCTCAGGAGGCTGAGGCAGGAGAATCGCTTGAACCCGGGAGGCAGAGGTTGCAGTGAGCCAAGATCATGCCACTGTATTCCAGCCTGGTGACAGAGTAAGACTCGTCTCAAAAAAAAAAAAAAAAGGCCAACCTACATCTCCTTCTTGATTCAGATGATTAAAATATTTTTTCCAGTGAGTTTGGAAAGGAGAAGTAATAGTGTAAATAATATTTTGACTAGCTGCAGAAAGCCCATAAGACAGGAAAAGACAGTATTTCTTGCATTCTTTATGTCTGTACATATAAAGGAAAACAGACAAAACCACAACTGCTTCTTTTACATATGAAAGAACAATGATATTATTTATCCATGGCAAGTGGTAGAAAGACTGTTGTCCTTTTACATAATTGTTTTTTAGGAGTTGCTTTTGATACCTATATCAATGTATAATTCTTTGTTTGAAATGAAGTCTTTACATGGTTCATTGAAGAGACAGATTGGTTATTTCATACTGATAAGCATTCTACTCCTATTTGTTATGCATTTTCCTTAGTGATAGATTTTACTTACACTGAACCTGAAAATATAAAGGAGAATACATTTGTAAATTATTTCAAATGGCCAACACTGTGATTTGTTTTATTTAAATAGAAGTCTCTGTACCAGTAAGATTAATACAGTATGTGAATGTCTATTTTTTATATCATAACTCACAATGAATATATGAAAGATAATACATGAATATATTACATTATTCATTTTTAGACATAAGTTTATTTCAAGAAGTTTTTCTAATTGTAGATGTTGTTCTTTATTCTTTCCTTGTATCTAAATATAAATCAACCATTAAAATCGTTCTAACTTTAACCTTGCTTTTTTTTTTCCTTTTCAGCTAAAAGTGGATCATTCACAAACTAAGTTTTTCATTCAGCATGATCAAATAACTGGTACTATACAGTTTTCAATTTAGTAATATTTAGGCCATTGCAATATCAGCCTTCCAAAATCAAGTTTTATGCTGTAAATGCCAACAATAGCTTCTCAGTAATAGTGTTCCTAAAGGGCATTGTAAAGTTGAGAAAAGTAATTTGAGCAAGTTAATTTGACATATTGCACACTTTCACTTTGGCCGATGTGAGTTAAAAGAGAGTCATAGATGACTCAGAATACCAAGCTTTGTCTACTTTCAAACTTAATTTTGAAAAGCTGTTCCATGGAAGCTGTAATACTTGTTTATGGTTCCATTTCTTCCCATTCTTTCCCTGGGTTATTGTTATGGGTCCTAAGAATCGTGCGGCTTTATTTCTTTTTATAATTGCGTACACAGTAGTTGAAAATACAAATGGAGAAGAATGAACTGTAATTTAATTTTATATTGTCCATTGGTGATTTTCATTGGAAACTGAGGTAAGATCTAAATTCTAACAATTGCATTTTGGAAAAAAAAATAACTTCAGGTAGAGCTAGAAGGTTTTTCATCTTCATTTGACATATAAGTGTCTTATGAACAATGACCTAGCAGTTTGTTTGGTGAAAGAAAATTTAAAATATAATAGGTTGTGTAGCTGTCATTATGAGTTATTTTTATGCTTATTTTTAGAGTACCCTTTAGAACAGTCATACCCTGTCATGCCCCTTGGTTTTATTTTTAATTATTTAAAATGTAAGTCCTTAGACTTTATTTCTAATTTGTGGAGGGATAACTCATACATTTTATAGGATTCAATTACAATAAAATATATATGATGGTATAATGTAAAAAGGTTTATGAAAAAATTAAAATATAAAAATATTTGAATATCTGCTTTCAAGATTTCAGATTTGTAGTTCTATCCCCTCATAATACTCTCCTAAAGTATCTCTGGAGGTAAAATAAGCCTCAGAAATTCATCTGAACTTTCAAACAAGGTTCTACATAAATTTGCCATTAGTAAATAGTGATGCGCTCTCGTTTGAATTTCCAATTTTCAGATATTAAATTTTGTTGTTTATTCATTAAGCAGATATGTTTTAGGGGTTACACATATAATGAAATATTTTAAATATTCAAGATAGCACAATAAATGATATACAGCATCTCATAGAGTTCACAGTCAGCATGGGGAGATGAATTTTAAAACCATGGAAAAGTAGTGTTAAAGATGACAAAAGAGAATTGACCTCCGGATGTGATGACCTTGATAAGAGTAGTTCTGATTAAGTAAGTGCGGGCGAAAGTTTGATTGGATTGGATTTAAATGATGCTGAGAGGAGAGATTTTAGAAACTGCTCTTCCTAGGAATATTGCTGTAATGGGTGAAATAGGAATGGCAGCTAATGCAGACTAGGACCAAAAGGTACTTTTTGTTTGTTTGTTTTTGTGCATGTGTTTTGTTTTTGAAATACAAAATGGAAACATGTTTTTATTTGGATGGAAATGATGCAGTAGAGAAGGAAAAATTGATGGTAGAGAGGAAGAGCTGGAGTAAATGTCATGAATAGATGTAAGGGGAATGGGATTTAATGAATAAGTAGTGGAATTAGCCTTTGCTAGGAGCATGGACACTGCATTTAAAGTAACAGAAGAGGAAACAGAATAAATGGGCACAGACATAGGGTAGGCATTTATGGAATTCTTTTTTTTCTCAGTGATGTAGGAAACAAGGTCATCTACTAAAAATTAGAATAGTAAAAACTTTGGTAGTTTTCAGGAGATGAGAGTATGTGAAATAATTGCCAAAGAGTGAATGGAATAGGAAAGTAATAAGTGTTATTGTGATTTACTGGTCATGAGATGAGTTAGCAAAGTTTTATGTTTTTCTCCAGCTACCTTACACTGTGCATAGGTTGGGAAGGAGTAAGTGGTGAGTTGGGTTTAACTAGGGTTTTGCTTTAGCCAAGAGAATACACTAAGCAAGGAAGGGCACAAGGGAGTTGATGTTATATGCAAGTTTTTATAATATTGTGACTATAGTATTTAAGCTGGATCAAAAGGGAAGTGGAGACAAGAGGGTGGATATGTATGATACAGTGAAAAGTTGATAGGATCAATTGATTGTCGGTTCTTATGTATTGAAAGATTATTTGATTTGGAATCCTCCAGAGAGGAAGGTGAAATGATTAGACCTAACAGTTGTTAAGTAAAATGCTTAAAATTGAGATTTTAGAAAGGGTTGGCCATGAGAATGAACAACTAGAGGAAAGAAGAGAGATGAGATTACGTGAATAAAGGAAGTCAAGGAGCTGAGGTTTTGGTTTTGGAAGAATTATCTTTTTGGATACTGGAGTTACCAAAATTGTGACAAGGAATTATTTTGAATAGCTTGAAAATGAGCCAAAAGCTCACATCTTCAAGGGTTGGTCTAGAAAGAAAAAAATGACAAGAGGACATCTGAGATGCAAAAATAGATGGAAACAGGGCCGGGAGCGGTGGCTCACGCCTGTAATCCCTGCACTTTGGGAAGCCGAGGCGGGCAGATCACGAGGTCAGGAGATCGAGACCATCCTGGCTAACACGGTGAAACCCTGTCTCCACTAAAAATACAAAAAAATTAGCCGGGCGCAGTGGTGGACGTCTGTAGTCCCAGCTACTCGGGATCCTGAGGCAGGGTAATGGCGTGAACCCGGGAGGCGGAACTTGCAGTGAGCCGAGATCGCGCCACTGCACTCCAGCCTCGGGGACAGAGTGAGACGCTGCCTAAAAAAGAAAAAAAAAAAAAAAAAAGGTGGAAACCAAAGGCAATGGTACATAATCATTATGTTAAAGTAGTATCTAATTTGTTAATAAAACATATCTAATTTATTTGAGGCCTTTGATTAGTCTGGCACTTCTTACACATAAAGTATAAGTCACAAAAGAAAAAATTGTTACATTTTATGTACTTCTTTAAAATAAAAAAGCCCTCAAAATATACTCTCAAATAAATGAAAAAAGCTGTAAGAGAATAGATTTGCAGAACATATCTAGTAAAAAACCTTGTGTTCAGAATATATGAAATTTCTAACCACTCAACAGTAAGAGAATGAACAAACAACAAAATAGAAAATATCTGGATACTTCACCAAAGAAAATATACACAATTGACAAGCACACAAAAAGACACTTACCACCATTAGTTTTAGAGAAATGCAAATTAAATCCACAAGGAGATAACCACTACACACTCACTAAAATGTCTAAAACTAAAATACATATAAAACAAAAACCTAATTTAAACGACTAGCAAGAGGTGGAGCAATTGGAACACATGGTCTCTTATAGGAACAGGAAATACAATAGCCATTTTGGAAGCTGAGTTTTTCGTTTTTTGGGAGGGGGTTGTGGGGGGTTTGTTGTTGTTTTTTGAGTTAAACACTTAGTATCAGAGAGGACTCAGAGAGGGCTCAGTAATAACCCCTCTAGGTATTTACCCAGAAGAAAATATGTCTCCATACAAAGATATAAATGTGATTAATAATTACAGCTTTATTCCTAACAGCCCAAACTGGAAACCAACCTAAGTTTCTCTCAACTGACAAATGGATAAATTGTGGTTCAGTCATAAAATGGACAACAATTTAGCAATAAATATAGCCAGCTAGCTACCGATGCACACAAAATCGTGGACAAATCTGAAAAGCATTATGGTGAGTGAAATAAGCTAGGCACAAAAGAGTACATGCTATATGATGTCATGTATATGAAATTCTAGAAAAGGCAAATCTAGAAATTCTATAAAAGGCAGAAAGAATATCTGTGGTTTCCAGGGGCCAGCAGGTGAGGAAAGAGGATTGACTTCATAGAAGAAAGGACTTGTATACTGTAATTGTAGTGATAGCTACATGACTGGATACATTTTTAAAAACATTTTGACATGTATGCTTAAAATGGGTGAATTTTATTATATGTAAATTCCACCTCAGTAAAGCTAACTTTACGAAAAAAGGATAAATACTACAAATAAAAACTGACAGTTTATCCTAATGAGTTTAACATTAGTAATTATGTTAGCTGTAGGTTTCCCAGGGATTCCATAACCAGGTAGAGGAAGATCCCTTCTATTCCTATTTTGGTGTGATTTTTTTTTTTTTTTTTTAAAGAATACATTTTGTATTTGGAAGTGATTTATCAAATACTTTATATAAAAATGATCATGTTTTTTCCCTTTTTTCTGCCAATATATTGACATATTGATTTTTGAATGCTCAACCAACCTTGCTTTCCTAAAATTTAACTCTACGTGGTCATGATTTTATCATTTTTACATATTGTCAGATTTGATTTATAAAAATTTTGTTCAGAATTTTTGTATCTATGTTCATGAAGGATTTTTTTAAAAGTTTAAAAAATCTTTTAACTGTACAAGTACAGTTACATAGGTAAACTTGTGTCATGGGAGCTTATACAGATTATTTCATTATCCGGGTATTAAGCCTGGTACCCATTAGTTATTTTTCCTAATCCCCTCCCTCCTCCTACACTCTCACCCTCCAAAAGGCCCCAGTATGTGTTGTTCCTCTCTGTGCTCATGTGTTCTCATCATGAAGGATATTTATCTGTAGTTTTCTTTTTTTGGTTTTGGTAGCAGGATGATGCTGGCTTTATAAAATGACTTTTGAAGTGCTCTTTCATCTATTTTGTGGAAGAGTTTGTGTATAAAATTGTATTTTTTTCTAAATGTTTGATGGAATTCCCCAGTGAAACCTTTGTGATAAGCTTAACTAAAAATTCAATTTATTTCATAGCTATCTATCTATTCAAATGATTTCTTCTTAAGAGAGTTTTGGTAGTTTGTTTCATTTAAGGGATTTCTCCATTTATTCTAAATTGTCAAATTATTGACATCAAGTTATTCATAATAGTTCCTTATCCTTTTTAATATCTGTAATTTGTGTTGATGTCACTTCTGTCATTCTTGATATTTGTAATTTGTATGTTCCTTTTTTCTTGATCAGTTTAACTAGAAGTTTATGAATTTTATAATTTTTTTTTCTTTTTTTTTTTTTTTTTTTTGAGACGGAGTCTTGCTCTGTCACCCAGTCTGGAGGGCAGTGACAGGGTCTCGGCTCACTGCAAGCTCCACCTCCTGGATTCACGCCATTCTCCTGCTTCAGCCTCCCGAGTAGCTGGGACTACAGGCTCCTGCCGCCACGCCTGGCTAACTTTTTTGTGTTTTTAGGAGAGATGGGGTTTCACCGTGTTAGCCAGGATGGTCTCAATCTCCTGACCTCGTGATCCACCCACCTCAGCCTCCCGTAGTGCTGGGATTACATATTAATGTTTTGAAAGAACCAACTTTTAGTTGCATCAATTTTATCTTGTATTTTGATCTCTGTTTTATTGATTTTCATTCTGATCTTTATTATTTCGTTTATTCTACTTTCAGTTTCATTTACTCTTTTTCTGTTTTCTTAAGGTTATTCATTTGAGAACCTTCTTTTTTCCTAGTATAGGTGTTTAGTACTAAAATTTCTCTGTAACTACTGCTTTAGTTACACCTACAAATTTTAATGTTATTTTTTCATTTAGTTAAAAACGCTTACTAATTTACCTTTGTTATTTTCTCTGAATCATGGGTTATTTAGAATTCTGTGGTTTAGTTTCCAAATAATTTGGAATTTTCCAGGTAAGCTTCTGTTATTTATTTCTAGTAGGATATCATTGTGGTTGGAACATTTTTTATATTATTTTAATCCTTTTAAATTTGCTTAAACTTGTTTTATGTTTTATGTTTCAGAATATTATCTGTCTTGGTAAATGTTTCATGTGCATGTAGCCTGATTATATAGTATATTTTTCCATTAGGTATTTCATAAATCTCAATTAGATTAAATTGGTTTATATTGTTGTTTAAGTTGTATCTTTCCCGATATTTCTGGCTACTTGTTTTATCAATAATCATGAAACCAATGTTGAAATTAACCTTATGGATTTGTCTGTTTCTCCTTTCAGTTCTATCAGCTTTTGCTTCTTGTATTTGAAGCTCAATAATTAGGCATACAACCTTTTATGATTGTGACATCTTCTTGATGAATTGACTGTTTTATCCTTAGGAAATGATTGCCTTTGTTCCTAGTGATATCTTTGCTCTGAAGTCTACTTCATTTGATATTAGTATAACCACTCCAAGTTTTTGATTTTGTTGTTGGGCGTTTTTATTGTTGTTGTTTGTTTTTGTCTTTTTTGTTGTTGTTATTAGGATTTGCATGGTCTTTTTCATTGATTAACAAAATATTCTTTTAATCCCTATGTATCTTTATATTTAAAGTGGCTTTATTGTAGCCAGTAGAGAATTGGGTCTAACTACCCCATCCTTTCCCAATCTGGCATATCATGCCTTTTAATTGGAGTGTTTAGACCATTTACATTTCACGTAATTATTGATGTGCTGGAGTTTACATTTACATTTATCTTTCCATTTGTGTTTTTCCTATTTTTGTTCTTTTTAGTTATCGCAGTCAAGTAATATCACACCACTTCAAGTTTAGTAAAGGAATCTTACAACTATGAAATTCCAAATCATTGCTGGTACTCTAATCCATAGGATTCTCTTCTTCCTTTAAAGTTATATAAGGTTTCTTAACCCTCAATTGGTAAATACTATATAGCCATATACAGTATTCTTATTTTTTTAATTGCTTTTTAGCTATTATTGTGATTGAATCCCAGCATTATTATTCAACATATGTATCATTAGTAAACATTTTTTCTTTGGGAATATTATATATCAAAATTAAGTATAAGCAGTTGAAGGCAAGATGCAAAATCATTTAATTCATATTCCCTAGAAATTCTGTTTTAGTGCTAGGCATAAAGCAGAATATCAGACTGTTTACTGAATGAAATGTCTTAGTTGTTTTGAATTATGTAGATACAGCTGTAACAGAGATGGAAACATTAGACAAGATTTTCCCCTCAGCTCCCTTAAGGAGGAAATTACGTGTGTTCTTGGTACCAATGTGTTTTCTGTGGATTGTATTTTTATTAAAAATAATAAAAGTTTACTACATTTTATTTAGCAAATGTAACTAAAATATGTATGTGTAAGATTTTCTTTCTGTGGAAATGTGTGTATATGAGCATGTGTATATTATTGCACATAAGTATTATTTTCACCATAACATGCATCTGATAGAGTTGAGTGAACTATCCTAATAGCCTAATCATGATTTGGATACCAGACTATAGCTTTTTTAAATACAGCAACAAGAGCAAATGTGCACCTATCTTGAACTTATAAAAACTGACAGGGATTAATTTGGTGTTTGAATCTGTATAGTCTTTCTTCCTAGAAACCAAGAGCCAGTCAGACATCGTATGTCCCAAATAATGTAGTTGTGAAGGCAGAAAACATGAAAGTCTGTTGTGTCAAGATCTCTTCTATCACAATGATGTTGAATATTCCTAAATTTGTTCTTGCTAAAGCTAGCCTAATCATTCCATTATTACATATGATAGTTTGCACATAGGTTGACAAACTACAGCCTGCTAGTCAAATCCAGCCCACTGCCTGTTTTTGTAAATAAAGGTTTTATTTGGAACGTAATGCCAATTTGCTTTCCATGGCTGCTTTCATACTACAGTGGTAGAGTTTTGAGAGAGACTGCATGATTTGTAAAGCCTAAAATACTTATTATCTGGCCATTTACAGGAAGTTTGCCAACATCTGCTTTAGAATCCTAATTACATATATAAATCCAAATCCGCTTTAGGTAGAATCAACTTTTTAGAGGTACAGGGGAAGAGGTAACCCGAGGTCATAGAGAGGGGAAATATGCAGTAGGTTGATAGACAGCCTGGGGGACCAGGCTATCTGGATTTGTGTCCCATCTCTGCCTTCAGCAAGTTATTTCCTCTGTGACTCGATTTACTTGTTGGTAAAATGAGCATAAGAGTATACCTGCCTCATTGGCTTATGATGATGCCTATGTTTATGACAACTTCTTTAAGTACTCTATCAATTATAGCTATTATAATTATGTACTATTATAGCTATTACAAATTATATCTATTTTTGATTTTATGAGGAACCTTCAAACTGTTCTATATTGTGGTTGTACTAATTTACTTTCCGCCATCACAAGAGTACAAGGGTTCCCTTTTCTCCACATCCTTACCAGCCTAATTATTGCCTGTCTTTTAGATAAAAGCCATTTTAACTGGGGTGAGATGATGTCTCATTGTAGTTTTGATTTGCATTTCTTTGATGATCAGTGATATGGAGCACCTTTTCATACACCTGTTGGACCTTTGTATGCCTTCTTTTCACAAATGTCTATTCAGATATTTTGCGCATTTTTAAATTGGATTGTCACACTTTGTCCTATTGAGTTGAGTTCCTTACATATTCTGTTTATTAATCCCTTGTCAGACTGTTAGTTTGAAGATGTTTTCTCCCATTATGTAGGTTGTCTCTTCACTTTGTTATTTCCTTTGCTGTGCAGAAGCTTTTTAATTGGATGTGATCTGATTTGTCCATTTTTCCATTGGTTGTCTGTGCTTGTGAGATATTAATAAATTTTTGCCCACTCCAGTGTCCTAGAGAGTTTACCCAATGTTTTATTTTAGTAGTTTCATAGTTGGAAGTCTTTAAGTCTTTAATCTATTTTGACTTGGTTTTTGTATATGGTGAGAGATAGGGGTCTAGTTTCATCCTTCTGCACATGGATATCTGGTTTTCTCAGCACCATTTATGGAAGAGACTGTCTTTTCCCCAATGTGTGTTCTTGGCACCTTTGTTGAAAATGAGTTCACTGTAGGTGTGTGGATTTGTTTATGGGTTCTCTATCTGTTCCATTGGTATATGTGTCTGTTTTTATGCCAGTACCATGCTGTTTTGGTTACTATAGCTCTGTAGTAAAATTTGACATCAAGTAATTTGATTCCTCCAGTTTCATTCTTACTGCTCAGGATAGCTTTGGCTATTCTTGGTCTTTTGGGGTCCATATAAATTTTACAATTTTTTTTCTCTATTTCTGTGAAGAATGTCATTGGTATTTTGATAGACATTGCATTTAATCTGTAGATTGCCTTGGGTAGTATGGACATTTATAACAATATGGATTCTTCAAATCCATGTACATGGAATATCTTACCACGTTTTGTGTCTTCTTCAGTTTCTTTCATCAATGTTTTATAGTTTTCATTCTAGATATTTTTTACTTCTTTGGTTAAGTGTACTCTTAGATATTTTATTTTATTTTTAACTATCGTAAATGAGATTACTCTCTTGATTTCATTTTCAGATTGTTCTCTATTGGCATATAGAAATGCTACTGATTTTCGTATGCAGAGTTTTCTAGGCTGCAACTTTAATTAATTTGTTTATAAGTTCTAATAGTTTTTGATGACGTCTTTAGGTTTTCACCAGAAGGTGAAGGAGGAGCAAACACACATCTTACATGGCAGCAGGCAAGAGAGCATGTGCAGGAGAACTCCCATTCATAAAACCATCAGATCTCATGAGATTTATTCACTATTATGACAACAGCATGGGAAAAACCCACCCCCATGATTCAATTACCTCCCACCGGGTCCCTCCCACAATATGTGGGATTATGGGAGCTACAATTCAAAATGAGATTTGGGTGGGGACACAGCCAAACCATATCATTCTACCCTGGCCCCTCCAAAATCTCATGTACTCACATTTCAAAACACAATCATGCCTTCCAAACAGTCTTCTAAAGTCTTAACTCATTCCCAGAGTCTTAACTCATTAACCCAAAAGTCCAGGTTCCAAGTCTATCTGAGACAAGGCAAGTCCCTTCTGCCTATGAGCCTGTAAAATTAAAATCAAGTTAGTTATTTCTTAGATACAATGGAGATACAAGAATTAGGTAAATACATCCTTTCCAAATGGGAGAAATTGGCCAAAATGAAAGGGCTACAGGCCCCATGTAAGTCCAAAATCCAGTGAAACAGTCAAATCTTAAAGCTCCAAAATGATCTTCTTTGATTCTATGTCTCATATCCAGGTCACATTGATGTAAGAGGTGGGTTCACATGGCCTTGGACAGCTCCACCCCTCTGGCTTTGCAGGATACAGCCCTGATCCTGGCTGCTTTAACCGGCCGGCATTGAATATCTGTCTGTGGCTTTTCCGGGTGCATGGTGCAAGCTGTCAGTAGATCCTACTATTCTGGGGTCTGGAGGGCAGTGGCCCTCTTTGCACAGCTCCATTAAGCAGTGTCCCAGTGGAGACCCCGTATGGGGGCACCCACCCCACATTTCCCTCGGCATTGCCCTAGCAGAAGTTCTCCATGAGGGCTTTGCCCCTGCAGCATACCTCTGCCTGGACATCCAGGTGTTTTCATACATCCTCTGAAATCTAGGCAGAGGTTCCTAAACTTCAATTTTTGAGTTCTGTATACCCACAGGCTCAACACCATGTGGAAGCTGCCAAGGCTTGGGGCTTGCGCCCTCTGAAGCCATGGCCTGAGATGTATCTTGACCCCTTTTAGCTGTGGTTGGAGTGGCTGAGATGCTAGTTACCAAGTCCCAAGGCTGCATACAGCAGGGGGGACCTGGACCCAGTCCTGGAAACCATTTTTCCCTCCTTGGCCTCCAGGCCTGTAATGGGAGGGGCTGCTGTGAAGGTCTCTGACATGCCTTGGAGAAATTTTCCTCATTTTCTTGGTGATTAACATTCTGTTCCTTGTTACTTATGCAAATTTCTGCAGCTGGCTTGAATTTCTCCCCAGAAAACAGGTTTTTCTTTTCTACTGCATCATCAGCCTGCAAAATTTTCAAAGTTTTATACTCTGCTTCCTCTTGAATGCTTTGCCACTTAGAAATTTCTTCTGCCAGGTACTCTAAATCATCTCTCTCAAGTTCAAAGTTCCACAGATCTCTAGAGCAGGAGCAAAATGCTGCCAGTCTCTTTGCTAAAGTGTAACAAGAATTACCTTTGCTCCAGTTCCCAAGTTCCTCACCTCCATCTGAAACCATTGCGGCCTAGACTTTTTGACCAAAACCATTTCACAAGTCTCTAGGAAACTCCAAACTTTCCCACATCTTCTTGTCTTCTTCTGAGCCCTCCAAGTCTCTAGGAAGTTCCAAACTTTCCTACATTTTCCTGTCATCTTCTGAGCCCTCCATATGATTCCAACCTCTGCTTGTTACCCAGTTCCAAAGTCGCTTCCACATTTTTGGGTATCTTTTCAGTAGTACCCCACTCCCAGTCCCAATTTATTCTGTTAGTGTATTTTCATACTGCTATGATGAAATACCAGAGACTGTGTAAGTTATAAATAAAATGAGGTTTAATGGGCTTATAGTTCCACATGGCTGGGGAGGCCTCACAATAATGGCAGAAGGTGAAGGAGAAGCAAAGGCATGTCTTACATGACAGCAAGCAAGCAACAGAGCATGTGTGGAAGAACTCTCCTTTATAAAGCCATCAGATCTCATGAGACCTATTCACTATTTTGAGAACAGCATGGGAAAAACCCACCCCTATGCTTCAATTACCTCCCAACAGGTCCCTCCCACCACAACTGGGATTTATGGGAGCTACAATTTAAGATGAGATTTGGGTGGGGACACAGTCAAATCATATCAAACATCAACTGAAATGAAAGGCTGTTTTTTTCTCTAGATTTATTTGTAGACCAAGTCAATGTATAATGGATTAGCAATGTATTTTTGAATGATTTTCTATTCTCCAGTGATAAGTAAAACAAATGTTTGATTTTATATGACATAAAATTTTACTAACATGTTCTTTGTAGCAAAATTGGCTTACCTACTTTCTGCATAATATAAAGGGAAAAAGTTATCACTTAAGTAGGTGACAACGTACTTATCTGGTGAGTTTAAACAGGGTCAGGGGAATTAGCCTTACGTAAACCCTGAATTTTCAATGCGAGCAATATTTTAGCCTTTAAAATCAGTTAACTTCTTTGGCATGTTGCCCACTCTATATTCTACTGTTGGCAATAGCCCACCATGAAATGCTAAGTGCCATGGAAGTAATTGGGCTGTCATGTTTGCTAATAGAGTGCATTTGAGATACAGTGGGGGGACACAGTCATTAAAATGCTGGCTGTTTAAGTTTGATCATCTGGTGCAAGACTTAAGCATTGACGTACTATCAGAATGTGTGTTAGCTGTTCTTTCTTTAATAACACATTTATATTTAGCCCTGTCCTGAAATGCCAAAGTTCATCTTTTTTTTATAAAAGCATCTTTAAGTCTTTTTCTTACAACATTTAACATAATCAACTACAGTTTTAATTGAAATATTCAGATAATGAAAACACTTTTTTGGTCAAATTATCTTCATCACTGTCTAAATTTTTATTTCAATTTTCCTCAGAGTATTATTATTATTATTATTTTGCTATGGAATCTCACTGCACCCAGGTGCTTACTAACGTGATTTTTTTTTTTTTTTTTTTTGATGGGATCTCACTCTGTCTCCCAGGCTGGAGTATAGTGGCATGGTCACAGCTCATTGCAGCCTTGACTACCCAGGCTCCAGCAATCCTCCTGCCTCAACCTCCTGAGTAGTTGGGATCACAGGCACCTGCCACAACACCTGGCTAGTTATTTTTCTATTATTTGTAGAAATGGGATCTTGCTTTGTTGCCCAGGCTGGTCTCGAACTCTTGGGCTCAAGGAATCCTTCCACCTCAGCCTCCCAAAGTGCTGGGATTACAGGCATGAGCCTCTGCACTCACGTGAAATAAATTTGAGTTGAAAAAGTTCTTGATCAAAATAATTGATGGGTATGGTAAAGACTGACTAATCTTCAACCATCAGTTTCCTTTTCCTAGGCAAAGAATATTGCAGGGCCTCTAATCAGCTTAACCACGGTAAAGTGAGCAATCCAAAGCATAAAGACCAGGGCTGGCTTCTCTATGAGCTCTCTTCTCTCCTTCCTTGGTGACTTTGGAACCTTAAATCCCTGAATTCGTGAAGAGCAAAGCCTCTTATCAACCCGCATTGTATTATGACCTGAGGAAGAAATAAATCCTACATTAAATGTTTGAAATCATATTATTTCATCTAAGCATTAATACCCTGTCACCATCTTTGAGTTTCCCCATGTTTGCCCCCTTTTCTGAATAGTTTTTGATATGCCTAGCTAGTAGTCATGTTCCTAATTCAGTGTCTTATTAGATTTCATGTGAGAGTTCAAATGTGCATGAATGAGGCAAAGCTGTCTAGCACAAATTAAATTTAAAAGTTTCATTAATATTTGTGCCCATTAACAAACAGTTTTGGACATGGTAGGTACTATTTGACTAGCAGTTATATATAGTATCAAGGAAGCTTTGTTTCAGTAGATGAAGGCTGAGACATTTAAAGATTGCCATTAGGGTATCAGTCTCATCAATTAACTCAAATTTGATGACAGTTATGTATTTTGAATACATATGTATTCTATATGATAAGCTTTAGCCTAGAATTAATTTCTACATCTTTTTTTTTTTTTTTCCCATTTGGACACTTAGGTTCTCATTTGTATGCTGAAAAATATTCCAAGCTTTTTGCATACAATGAATGTTAACTTACTGCTTACTGGAAAATTAATGGGAATTTTAGAAAGTACTTTTGTGTGCAAAGAGAAGAAACATATTTCAGTTGGGCTAAGGATTGCCAGGAAAACTACACATAGCCACACATGTAAGATAAGGTCAGATTAAGTTCCTGATTTATTTAGTCACAGATATAGAAATGTTTTAGGTTTGAGGATCAGATGCAGCGTATTTAGTGTAGAGAGTTGTATTAATCCATTTTCACGCTGTTGATAAAGAAATACCTGATATTGGGCAATTTACGAAAGAAAGAGGTTTAATTTAACTTACAGTTCCATGTGGCTGAGGAAGCCTCACAATCACGGTGGAAGGCAAGGAGGAGCAAGCCCCATCTTACATGTATGGCAGCAAAGAGAGAATGAGGAAGATGCAAAATCAGAAACCCCAGATAAAACCATCAGATCTCGTGAGACTTATTCACTACCACGAGAACAGTATGGTAGAAACTGCCCGCATGATTCAATTATCTCCCACTGGGTCCCTCCCACAGCATATAGGAATTATGGGAGTACAATTCAATATGAGATTTGGGTGGGGACACAGAGCCAAACCATATCATTCTGCTCCTGGCCCCTTTCAAATCTTATGTCCTCACATTTCAAAATTAATCATGCCTTCCCAACAGTCCCCCAAAGTCTTATTTCAGCATTAACTCAAAAAGTCCACAGTCCAAAGTCTCATTTGAGACAAGGCAAGTTCTTTCTGCCTATAAGTCTGTAAAATCAAAAGCAAGCTAGTTATTTTCTAGATACAATGGGAGTACAGACATTGGGTAAATACAGCCATTCCAAATGGGAGACATTAGCCAAAACAGAGGGGAAACAGGGCCCATGGGTGTCCAAAATCCAGTGGGGCACTTGAATCTCAAAGGTCCAAAGTGATCTCCTTTGACTCCATGTCTCACAACTGGGTCACACTGATGCAAGAGGTGGGTTCCCATGGCCTTGGGCAGCTCTGCTCCTGTGGTTCTGCAGAGTACAGCCTCTCTCCTGGCCACTTTCATGGCTGACATTGAGTGCCTGTGGTTTTTCCAGGCACACGGTGCAAGCCTTCAGTGGATCTACTATTCTGGGGTCTGGAGGATGGTGATCCTCTTCTCACAGTTCCAGTAGGTAATGCCCCAATAGGGACTCTGTGTGGAGGCTCCAACCCCAAATTTCCCTTCTGAACTGCCCTAGCAGAGGTTCTCCATGAGGGCCCTGTCCTTGAAGCAACCTCTGCCTCAGCATCCAGGTGTTCCCATACATCTTCTGAAATACAGGCAGATGTTCCCAAACCTCAATTATTGATTTCTGTGCGCCTGCAGGTTTAACACCACATGGAAACTGCCAAGGCTGTGGCTTGCACCATTTGAAGCGATGGTCTAAGTTCTACGTTGGCCCCTTCAGCCACGGGTGGAGCAGCTGGGATACAGGGCACCAATTCCCTAGGCTGTACCCAGCTGGGGGACTCTAGGCCCCGCCCAGAAAACCACTTTTTCCTCCTAGGCCTCTGCACCTGTGTTGGGAGGGGCTGCCATGAAGACTTCTGACATGCCCTGAAGACGTGTTCCCCATTGTCTTGGGAATTAACATTTGGCTCCTCATTACTTATGGAAATTTCCACAGCAGGCTTGAATCTCTGCTCAGAAAATGTGATTTTCTTTTCCATCTCATTGTCAGGCTGCAAATTTTTTAAACTTTTATGCTCTGTTTCCGTTTTAAACTGGAACGCTTTTAACAGCACCCAAGTCACCTCTTGAATGTTTTGCTGCTTAGAAATTTCTTCCACCAGATACCCTAAATCATCTCTCTCAGTGCAAAATTCCACAAATCTCTAGGGCAGGGGCAAAATGCCACCAGTCTGTTTGCTAAAACATAACAGGAGTCATATAACTTACAGTTCCACATGGCTGAGGAAGCCTCGCAATCATGGTGGATCTTACATGTATGGCAGCAAAGACAGAATGAGGAAGATGCAAAAGCAGAAACCCCAGATAAAACCATCAGATCTTGTGAGACTTATTCACTACCATGAGAACAGTATGGGAGAAACTGCCCCCATGATTCAATTATCTCCCACTAGGTTCCCAACAAGTTGCTCCGGTTCCCAACATGTTCCTCATCTCCATCTGAGACCACCTCAGCTTGGAACTTACTGTCCCTATCACTATCAATATTTTGGGCAAAGTCATTGAACAAGTTTCTAGGAAGTTCTAACCTTTCCCACGTTTTTTGTTGTTGTTGTTTTTGTTTTTGTTTTTTTTTTTAAATCTTCTTCTGAGCTCTCCAAACTGTTCCAACCTCTGCCTGTTACCCAGTTCGGAAATCAGTTTCACATTTTCAGGTATATTTTCAGCAATGCCCCACTGTACCGGTACCAGTTTACCATATTAGTCTGTTTTTATGCTGCTGATACAGACAAATCCAAGACAGGGCAATTTATAAAAGAACTTTAATTGGATTTACAGTTCCACATGGCTGGGGAAGCCTCACAATCACAGCAGAAGGCAAGGAGGAGCAAGTCACTTCTTACATGGATGGCAGCAGGCAAAGAGAGAATGAGGAAGATGCAAAAGCAGAAATTCCAGATAAAATCACCAGATCTCGTGAGAATTATTCACTACCATGAGAACAGTATGGGAGAAACTGCCCCCATCCTTACTCTGGGGAAGAAAACTTGATTAGGATTCAAGCATACTGGAGCCATATCTCAGCCATGAGCTCAGCAGGATTTCATAAAGCCCAATTCTCCTCAGATTGCTAAATGCAAAAAACAGGGAAGAAATAGAAGTGACAGGTACTGAGTAGACAGCATGTGCCTAATATATCAACACTGAAAAGACAGTATGCTCTGTACCTTTGTATAGTGATTTATTGTTTTCAAAATATCTGCATGTACATTTTATCTTTCCAACAACTCTACCATGCAGATATCGTATATTCAGATTTTAAAAAATGTCTCATGAACCGAAATTTAATTTTTATATTAGGACAAAATTGTGATTTTACTATGTAGATAAATTTTTTAAATTCATCTTGATATTAGAAGCAGTGATTATTTAAACTCAAAAATGATTAAACTCAAAAATATGTTCCACATGAAAATTACATACATATCTTTCATATTATAGGATCCCTTGATAATAAAACTAATTTCAATCTATCAACAGTGTCCAAGTCTACTCTGTTAGGACATCAAATGTAAGAGAATCTCTACTTTCAAGGAGTTTATAATATGCTTCAAAGTGATAAAACATGTGCAGCAGAAAAGGTAAGGGTACAGTTTCACACTTTGTATATCCTGAGCTGTATATCAAGGGCAATTGGTGATAGGAATATTCAGAGGTAGGCGACATTATTTTGAGCTGAGTAATCTAGGGAAAAACAGAATTTTAATTGGCTCATCCAAAATGGATAGGAATAAAGCAAAACAGTGAGGAGCACACAGGATGGAGGTGGAGAGGGAATACTAAGAATAGCTTGAAGATAGTGAGGCTATAGAGGAGCAATGAAACCAGCTTGTAAAGCCCTGTGACTAGGGTGGAGACTTGTTTAAGGAAAAATACTAAAAGATAAGCTTATTAGTCAAGTAATTTAGACTCTCTCCTGTAGGCTGAGTAAATACGGAAGATTTTTCAGCAAAGGAGTAACATGTAGCAGTTCACCTTGAAACTTAAAACAACTATCTTTTAATATTCCAGTAGCTAATTTTAGACCTAACTTGATTTATTTAATTCTCTTTAAAGAATTTCGAGTTTAACAATCACTTTATTTTTTGACAAATATTATTAAATAATTATTTTTATTATGAATAAAATGCCATAGTCAAAAACATTTTTTCTTTTTTTTTATTTCAAGAAAATATTTTAGTTTAGGGAATAGGTGGTGTTTGGTTACACAAATAAATTATTTAGTAATGATTTCTAAGATTTTGGTGCACCCATAACCCAAGCAGTGTACACTGTACCCAATATGTAGTCTTTTGTCCTTCATCCCCCTTCTATCCTTTCCCCCGAGTGCCCAAATCCATTGTGTCATTCTTATGCCTTTGCTTCCTCAGAGCTTAGTTCCCACTTGGGAGTGAGAGCGTATGATGTTTGGCTTTCCATTCCTGAGTTACTTCACTTAGAATGATAGTCTCCAATCCCATACAGGTTGCTGCAAATGCCATTATTTTATTCCTTTTCATGGCTGACTAGTATTCCATGGTGTGTGTGTGTGTGTGTGTATATATATATATTTCATTTTCCTTATCCACTCATTCATAGATGGGCATTTGGGCTGGTTCCACATTTTTGCTATTGCAAATTGTGCTGTTATAAACACGCATCTGCAAGTATCTTTTTTGTATAATGACTTCTTTTCCTCTGGGTGGGTAACTAGTAATGAGATTGCTGGATCAAGTGGTAGTTCTACTTTTAGTTCTTTAAGGAATCTCCACAGTGAAACACAATTTCTTTTAAAACCAACTTTTCCTTTTCTTATTTTACCATATATTTTGTAATATTTACCAATAATACATATATCTAGAACTTTTTAAGCTTCAGTTCATGCTAATTTGGAACAGCCTTCAAAATGACGTCATATAATATTTTAAAAATTTCTCCTTACATGGTATTTGAAATGCACTTCTATGAGCGACATGAGGGTGAACAAGTTTTAATTTAGAATAAAAGGACAAGTAAAACCTTCAGCAACTCTAAAATAAGAATCTATTCAAGAGAGTTAGAATGAACACTGCTAAATTTCTCTAATGAAGTAATTATTTCAAGCTGTGTTTCTTAAGGAATATTTAGTAATTAAGTTTATGAGTCCTTAATGAGAGCAAAGCGGAAATATAGCACTGTACAGAATCCTCTTGATAATTATAAAACAGCTTTAGAAAGTAGATGAAAGCATGTAACCTTGAAAGGCCCCTATCCATACTATTTTTACTGTGTGAGAGGATCTTGACAATAGCTCTAATGCTGTTTTAAAATGCTGTGTAGCTGCCGTGATGGCCCTGACAAAACTGCTCTGTAAGGAATTTATCAGTACCCTTTCTCCATCACCCATCTACCTTCTCTTTATTTGCCATTAATTTTCCTTAGGGAACCAATTGATTTCTTTCTGTTCTCCTTCCAATACACCCTGGTTCTTACATTCTGCAGTCTAGAGCTTTACTCAACTTTAATCTCCTTTCAGGTTTAATCATATTACATAGTGTGGAGAAGAACACTGAGACAGGATGTCAATAAATGTGTATTCTAGTCTTGCTACTGTGGACATGCTACTGTGGATAAATAACCTTTTCATCTTAGCACCTGAATGTTTGTAGGCCTCAGTTTCTTCTAGTGTAAAACAAGAGTTAATGACCTACATGACTTATTGGGATCATCTAGTCTAACTATTGGTTTTAATATTCTGTGCTATGGTACTGAAGCTTAATTTACAGTGAGGCACAGATGGCTGATAAAAGCTTCAGATTCCACTGGCATTTTCAAAATAAACTTATTAAATGAGATTATAGAACAGTAAGGGTTGTGGGCATAGTAGGTACTAAAATATGAATTGCTTTTCCCTTCCTCATTAAAAGGAATCTTGGTGAGAGTTGTAGATAATGTGGAATACTGATGGAACAATATTTTACTGTGTTACCAGTGAAAACGTCACCTATTTTATAAGCACACATGTACATGCCATTTAAATAAGAAAACGTTATTTTAAGATAATTTGTGAGAATGTGATAGTACTGAGCTACCTCTTTTTCTACAGATATATTAGTGAAATAAATGAGAACTTTTTGAATCTGGTCTATAATCATAATTAACAGGTACTCAATGAGTATTTGACACTTCAAAAATGACACACAGGAATGAAGACTGTCTTCAAGCAGTTTGCCTTTGGATATCAACAATACTAAAAAACTGCTGCTCATTAGCATCCCTTATATTGAGAATCCACTGTGACTGAAGTGTTATTATCTGCTTTATCTTACTGCCATTCTCTTTAGTTTCAGTATAAATAAAACTAATCAACAGTATAATTATTATTAGCATAGAGGTAGGGAGGGGAGCAATTCTTTACTCAAACACTGCAAGGCAACATTTGAAACCATTACAGTAACTTTGGGAGTAAATTGAGTTTTAATGTTATTAAGTTCTCAGGAAAATAGTAGGAAAGGTCATTTGTCTAGGTTATTTTCTTTTATTTGATGACAAAATTGCCAATGCAGGTAAGGGTGGAAAATGAAGAGAAACTATAGTGCTTGGATTCATAAAATTCGTATTGAACAGTGCTTAATGGAAAGCAGTATTATCAGTAATAATTCATCCTTCTAAAATATTGAACATTTGAAACTTGCTAAGATAGAAATTTTAAAATTTGTACTTTAAAAGAAGGGAAACCTAGAGCAGTACTTTTGTATATAGTTGGCAGAGAAGTAAAGTGTTGGAAAGCAATCTGGCAACCTGCATTAAAATTAAAAATACATACACCTTTAGATTCAGCAATCTTCCCCCTAGGAACTGATTCCCACAGAAACAAAAGCACCTGTACTGAACATACTGGTATAGAATATTTATGGCAGCATTGTTTGTAATTAGGAAAAATTAAAAAATTGAAACAAATATGTATGGCAACATTGTTTGTAATCAGGAAAAAATTGAAAACAAAATGAATGCCCATCAATAGGAAAAGAACTGACTAAATCATGGCACATCCATTAAGCAAATGACCTAAGAGTTTTATCCCACTTCACGGGATTCCCATATTGTTGAATGCACAAACCAAGTGTGTTAGTCCATTTGTATTGCTATAAAGAAATATCTAAGGCTGGGTAATTTATAAAGAAAAGAGGTTTATTTGTCTTATAGTTACTTAGGCTCGACATGAAGCATACTGCCAGCATGTGCTTCTCGTGAGGACCTTAGGAAGCTTACAATTATGGTGGAAGGCAGAAGAGAGCCAGCATGTCACATGAAGAGAGACAGAGCAAGAGAACACAAAAGGATGTGTATAAGACTATTTTTTTGTTAAACAAAACCTGTATGCATATGCATTGTAGATGTTTCTGTATCAGTGTATTGTTACATGAATGCAGAAGAAAAAATGAAAAAATAAAACTAGGGATTCTGATTTGCGTGGAAGGAAACACAAAAAATACTAAAAAGGGAAAATAAAATCTTTAGCAGTGGAATAAAAATGTCAAGAAATACAAAATTTACAACTGTAATTCATTATTTTGGGGGATCAAATTTCTTTATCACAGAAATTCCCTCAACTTCTTAAGCTGTAAAAGCTCCCGTTTTGACTTACTGATGTTCAAACCACTGAGAGCTATCACAAGATCATCTTGATTGGCAATTCTCAATGAACACAGTGAAAAAATTAGATATGTAAAGTAAATGAGGAAAGTGAGGAATGTGAAGTCAAAATATCATGATATAACCAAAAAGATAGAGGGCTGATAGCTTCATGTGAGTAAGCCAGTCTAATAACTTTATAATATTGTACACCATTGCTTTCAAATTGTAAAAAATAATTGTTGCTAAAATAATTCTAGTGATTAACAAAATAATATAGCTAGTATGCTATTCAAATGAAAAACTTCTAAATGTATTGAAATATAATTATAATAACTACAATTTAGTTTACCTTAGAGGACCATTCATTTCAAGAATTCTTGGTCATCCCAGCAGACCACTGGGTTCCTTTGTGCATAAGATTCCCTAGGCAATTTGGAAGAGATGAGGAAAGCCTGTAATTGATGATTGTATGAGCAAATATCAGGATTAAGGGACACGGGTATTAGTTGGTCCACACCAGGGCAGAGTCTCTTACTATGGCAGGGGAAAGAAAGCAAAACACAGCTCAAGTTTCCATACAATCTCAAGGGGACAAAGTAATTGCTTTAGAGTAAGTTTAAACATGGGAGGCAGGGGCGTGTCACACAAAGAACTCTTCAGCCTGCTCCTTGACCAATGCAAGTTAACCTCCTAAAAGAATATGGCTACTTTGGGTAGAATGAAAGAGTTTTATCACTTAGAAATCCAATTATTTAAGGTTGATTGAAATCATTGTCATACAGAGAGAAATTTCTCTGTTGGGGGGAAGGAACTATGCCTCCTAGGGGATAAGTTGGAGCAGGGATGGTAACATTTACCTGACTAATTAGGGGCAACTGGAGAGGAGTCATCAACTGCAGTAATGGTTGAGGCTGGGAAATGTAAGTTATGGAGGCAATAGTGAGTTGATACTGGGAATTGAGAGAGTGTGAACCCCTGGAAAATTTGTCACTGGGTATTTTTCCTTCTAACCTTTCTAGTCTCTTGGAAGGAGTTGGAGGAGTTAAAATTTTTCTAACTGTGGGTCAGGAGCTCAGTGTTTCCAGGATAACAGCTTAGGCCATTGATTTTCCTCATGACTGGTGTGTAATAGAAATAATATCTCTGCATTCATTTACTAATTTGTTCAACAAATATGTATTAAGCTTGTCCATGGCAGATTTTACTTTGTGTATATGTAAACCAAGCAGATAGTTTACCTATGCATTCACTCATGCTCCCTAGGGTGCAACCCAGGAGCACTAGCTCTTCCTAAGTATAATGTTTTGTGTTTCCAGAAAGTACTCAACCTTGATTTATGCCACAGTTCCCTCACCTGTCCTTCATACCAGGAATAGCTTTTGCCTTTGATCCATCTTTCTTTGTATCTATTCAAGATCTACCTCCAGCCCTGGCTTATCTGTCAACACAGTCCCTTTATCCCCTGTTGCATAAATTCATCATGATCTTAGGTCTTCTGCTATTTCTAACTTCAATCCTCAATGCTGTTATGGATTAAATCTTTTAACCCACTTCTATTATATTGATGAGATTTTGAAAAGAGGAATGATAAATGTGACAGGAAGGTATTTTGTAGTGGAAATAGAACAGGTGATGGTCAGAGTAAGAAAAGGAACAGAGGTGAGGAGATTAGATGAAGAGACTACTGTAATAGTAAAAGTCAAAAGATTTTGCTTCTGTTTTATTTGAAATATGATTTTTCTTTTAATAGCTAAAAGGAAAATTGGATTCAAGTATTTAAAACAGTAAAAAAGTTAGAGTAATTTAATAAATTATCAAACACTGTGTAACAGTCTTTATTTCAGAGTTTTTATTATTACATTTATCATGTTTTGTTATGTTTTAATGGAATCACTTCTCAGTTGAAAATATTACTGCTGATACTATTAAAAGTGCATATTTTTAACATCTGAGTCTATATAATTATCTCAAACTTCCATTTGGAAGGACTTATTTTTGGCAGTTACATAAATTCCTGCAATTATTCTAGACAGACAAATATTTGTACATTAACAAAAACAAATACTTTTTTTTTTAAATAAAGAAGCACCAACTAGTGAAATTGAACAGGAAAGCTAAATGTAGGCTGAAAGTTTCAGAACTGGAGCTTCAAAAATGGGAACTCATTTAGGACCCAGTTAGAAGCATCATCAAAAGTCTTCATATTCGATCAGAACCTAAACTCTACCTATAGAGTAGTTTACCACTTGTAAAACCACGTGCCTCTTTCTTTTGACCATTCAGTCCAGTTTCATTATACTCACCATAGGTGTTTGAAGAAAGAATGGAAAAGCCCAAACTAATGAGTTTTTGTAGTGTTGTAAATCTGTACAATGGCTGAAAGCTATTGCTCTGTTGTTTTCTGCAGCAGCACAGGCCACTTTTCCTCTGGGCAGTCACTGCTTGAAATAATTACTGACATTAATGATGCAAGCTACTGAATTTAATAGATCTAGGTTTATGTTGCCATACATCACTGTGCAACATCTTCTATCTTCTCTACTATTACCAAAAGTTTCTTTAAGTGTTTTAAGATATTTTATTTGACCCAGCGATGCATTTTAACTACAAGTAACCACCAATCAAAAATTCCAGGACTCTGAGTTTTCTGTATATTATGGTAGTTATATTGGTATAAAATTATTTCTTCATCAAAACTAAAGAACAATAGATGTTAATAAGTGCCACATAAAACATCATCTTAGTCTCTTACGTGTCACATAATCTTGTAACAATAAATTAACACTTAATAAAAGCCTTCGCTTGATAAAGGTTTCTTTTGCCTTTTTAAAAGGTGGATTTTTACAAAACTTTCTTACATACTTAGAGATTTAACTACCACCATTTTCTGCTGCTCAAGTACTGTCTAAGTAAGATGGATTTTCCTGAACTATTATTAGTAGGAAGTACGGGTCAAGAGACGCTCCTAGTTTAATGGCTCTAGCGCTCCCTCTTCTGTGCTTATTGTGAAGTGCTAAAAATATGACCTTTTTGAGATGTGTCTCCTCTGCTCTCCTTCTCCAGTTTTTATCTGTACCATCCCTTAACCACTGTTGTCCCTGTTTTGCTCATTCTAGCTTGAGAGAACTTCAGTTGGTTAGTTTCAAAAGTTCATAAACCCATATCCCTCCAGCACCACCTGAATTTTGTGTTCCCCTCACTGCCACTTAACCTCTTTCTAGATGTGTCTGCTCTTCGCAGATTGGCCTGCTGAGCTATATTGAGCAGGGACTCTGCTGCTGAGATGACTACCTGCCAACAATTCGATATATGGGATTCTCAAAAGTCATTTTGCTTTTCCTTTGCTTTCATTGTTGGGCACTTTGCTGATATCACACATCTTATTGCTGTTGAAATTTGATGGCACCCACTTGTATTTTGGAATCTATGGAGATAACATGTCATTTAGTTTTGTTGAAATGCTGTCCGTGGATTTTTTTATTTGCTATATCATTTTCTTTGATTGGTTGGGGGCTTGTAGAATTTACCCGACTAGGCTGCCTACTGCAGTTCCAATCTTGCTCCAACTTATCTTTCTATTTCATCTCGACTCTATTTCACTAAATTACATATTTCTAGACATTCGTCCATTCTTATTTCATTGTGTTGAGAAGTATAATATATAAATAAAAAAGTACAACAAACAAAATGTACATATGATGAATTTCCATGACATTAAATTCCATGTAATCACAACTCAGTTAACAAAATAGAATTAATATTTTCTAATTTCCTTTTTGATTCTTCTTTGACTTGAGTTAATTAGAAGTATGCTATTTAATTTCCCAATATTTGGAAAATGTTCATGTATCTTTTTGTTATTGATTTCTAGTTTAATTCCATTATGATAAGAGAACATCTTTTGTATGATGTAAGTCATTTAAACTCTGTGAGGCCTTTTTAAAGGCCTAGTATATGGGCTATCTTGGTAATTGACGTACAGTTTAAGATTGTGTTTTCTGATGTTGTTGGATGAAGTATCCAATAAATATTAACTAGGTCAAGTTGGTGCATAGTCTTATTCATGTCTTCTACATACTAACTGATTTTCTATTTGCTTTATTGATTACTGAGATAAGAGTGATAAAGTCTACAATTGTAATTGTAGATTATCTATTCTGCCTTAAATTCTATCAGTTTTGCTTTATTTTTAAGGTCTGGTATTAGATGGATGCACATTTAGGATATTATTAGTGAATTGGCCTTGTTATGAGTATGTAATATCCGTCTTAATGCCCTTGTAATATCCTTTGTTCTCAAGTCTACTTTGCCTTTTGCTAAGACAAATACACCTACTCCCCTTTGATTAGTGTTTGCATGGTGCATCTTGTTCTATACTTTTAACCTATCTGTTTTGTCTTTAATGTGAGTTTCTTGTAAACAGCAGGTATGTGAGTCTTACTTTTTATCCAATCTTTATTTTCATTGGTCTTTAGATCCAAACTTTATTTCAATTAGTGTTTAGGTCTTTTATATTTAATGTAATTATTGATATCATTAGATGAAACCTTACCATCTTGTTAGATTTTTTTCCTTCTCCTCTTTGTTCTAATTACTTTCTTCTAATTTTGGATTATTTATGTTTCATGATTGTTTTATCTTCACTATTGTCTCATTAGTGTGAGTGCATATGTATGTATATAATTATGTCTTTAATTAGTCACAATCTATCTTCAAATAATATACTGTCTAAACTGTTTTTACTCACAATACTTCTGACACCAAATATGTAAGGTTTTCCTCACACCAATCAATTTTTCAACTCCCTAGACCCAACTCAGTGTCCTGCAAATCAATCAATTCAATTTAGACACTACCCGGATTTGCACAAATCCCACATTGTTAAGGGTTCAATCCCACAAGACTGTCCCCACTTCGGATGTCCGTCACAAGTCCAGGCAACCCATATTTCTGACCAACTATAAGTCAGGGGGCACAACCCATTCCTCAGGTTCTGTAATTTGCTAGAATGGCTCACAGAACTGAGGAGAGTGCTTTATTTACTAATTTATTTCCTATTAACAGTTCTTATCATTTATTTACTATTTATTAACTATAAACAGTTCTTTTAGTATTAACAGTTTACGATTAACAGTTCTTATTTTAAAGGATACCAGTCAGAAACAGTCAAATGGAAGAGAAGCATAGGGCAGGGTACATGGGGAGAGGTGCTTTTATGTCCTTTTTAGGCATGTCACTCTCAGTGCCCCAGTGTGTTCACCAAACTAGAAGCTATCCACATTTTATTGGCTAAGGGTTTTTAATGGAGATTTCTTTATGTAGGTATGAATGATTACATCATTGGCTTTTGGTGATGACTCAGTCTCCAGATCCTCTCCACTTCTGGGAGATCAGGGGATAGGGCTGAAAGTTCCAACCCTCTAACTACATGGTTGGTCTTTGAGCAGCCAGTTTCCATGTGAAGCTGTCTATTGGTCCACCAAAAGTCACTTCATTAGCATGAAATCCAGTATGGTGGAAGGAAGCTTATTAAGAATAACAAAAGGTATTCCTGTCACCCCTGTCACTTATATATTTCCAAGTGTTTTAGGAGTTCTTGTGTTAGGAACTAGCACCAGGACCAAACATACATTTCTTATATCATAATATCACATCCTGCTTCACATACAACAGTATATTCCCAATTCTTCACATCCTTTTTGCAGTGTTGCCCTACATTTTACTACATTGTTACTACTTTTACTATAGGTCGTCAAGTACTTTATTTTGTTTTTTGGTCTTCTGGCTAGAAGTTGAGGGTTTAACTATGCCTTTCTGCTTTGTAATTACACAACTGTGCTCACATCTGGGGTCAAGCAATGAGAAGATGGACAGAGAAAAAACTCAATGGGGTTGATCCCACCTTCTGGAAACCCCTGCTTCACCAACTAGAAACTTTCAGAGTTTTGGTTCCTATGGGGCTCTTTCTACCAGTCATTGCCAACATCACCACCACCACCATGACCATGGAACTTCTTGGAGACTGTGGGGTCAGACAATGCAGCGATGAGAGAAAGAGAAAACAAGCAAACAAAACAAAAACAAACAAACCAAAAAAACACATAATGCTGCTCTCGTTAAAATTTCCTTTTCCAGCCCCCCAAACTAGAGCTACAGATATCATCCATTTGTATCCCAGTGCTAATTTTTGGGGACACTGGAGTTTTGAGTTCAGGTCAGAGCATATTAAAAGAAAACAATATCAAACACTGCCAATTCAGTGACACTTTGAATTCTGGTCTTCTCCCGCAGTTCTTCTGCTGCTATTTAATTTTCTGTGTCTTCAAACAACTGCTTCATGCATTCTGACAAGATTTTATACCTGTGTTCGAGGGAGACAGGCTAGAATATGCCTCATCTTATCCCCAAACTGGAATGGTTCATGGTTGTTTTAATTTGATTTAATTTAATTCTTTGATTACTACTATGGTTGGAAACTCTTTAATATACTTTCTGGCTGTTTGGCTATCCCAGTTTGTAAATTGTATGTTAAAGTCTCTTGACCATTTCTTTTGTTTGTTTAAAATTGGGTTGCATATGTTCTTATTAATTAATATAAATTATTTTACTCTAAAGTGACTTTTTTTCAATTATCAAGTGTCAGGTATATTGGAGATCTGTTCTTGGGCTCTTTATTTGATTTCTTTCCTATATTTGTTCATTCTTTTGCATCAATACCACATTGACCTAATTCATATACTTTTATGAGCTTGATATGGAACATAGGAAGTCATTTTAACTCACTTCATTTTTCTTGAGTTTCATGGATATTTTTAGTTGGTTTGCATTCACACACAAATTTTAGGATCAGCTTATCAATTCATACCCCAGCACCCAAAATGAAAATATGTTAATAGGATTTTGTTTGGCATTGCACTGAATTCATAGATCAGCTTTGGGAGAATTGACATTTTTATGACATTGAATATTCCAATCCCTCCATCTCTTTCGTTGTTCTTGTTTTTAATATCAATAGCATTGATATAGTTTTCTGCATCACAGTTTCACATAACATTTTCTTTCTTATAATGTGGTTTTTCAGTTTTGTATCAGGATTATCCTGGATTCATTAAATAAGTAAGAAAATATTTATTTTATCTATTTTTTTTGAAGAATAGTCATAGAATTAAAATGATCTTTTCCTGAAAATTTGGTGGAATTTGCCTATAAAACTATCAGGTGTTTTCTTTATAAAAATTTATAAAACTACTTGACTTTCTATTATTTTTTCTATAAGTTGATAAACATTAATTTTTAGAAATGTGTCTATTAAGTATTTAACTATATTGGTATAAAATTTGTAGTAGTTTTCTCTTATTTAAAAAAAATCTTTTCTATTTCTGTACTTATGTCCCTTTTGGCCTTCAAAATGCAGTTTATCCATGGCTTCCCTCTATTCTCTCTTACTTTATGAGATTTTATCAGATGTTTGTCTAATATATTACTCTTTCAAAGTACCAACTTTGTTGATCATCACATAGTCTGTAATTTCAATTAAAAAAAAATTCTGCTCTTAACAATATTATTTACCCCCAGTGAGATCCAGGATAAAGGGAGGCGATAACCCTTAAGACAGAAGGCACTGGGTTCCCCATGAGAGTGGGTAATGTTTGCCATTCGTCTCTCCACTAAGCATCTCCTTAGACGAGGGCTCTTCACTGGAAGAAATAGCATTCGAAGGAGGTTGTCCTAGTTTGTAACCCGAGAGCCCCAGGAGTTTCCAGATGGAAGCGCGGAAAAATGACTGCCCAGATAGTTACAATGGTTGTTTTAATCAGTACCTCACCCAAGTAGAATTTTTGCACAGGCTTTGTGTTGTTCTCATAGTCACCTTTACCAACATAGAATCAATCTCCTTAATTTCTCTAGTGAGGACACAGGCATGATTTCAAGCTAATAGCAGAGTGCGGCAAGAGAAAAGCTTAAAAGACTTATCTGTCATATATTTTTCAATTGCTACCATAAGCCACACTTTGCTTTAGACTACTCTCATGCTTAATAGTTCAATCCACTTTTTATCTCTCCAGGGGAAGATATATCAATAATACATTATCAATATAAAAAAGTAATTTTAAGAGTTAACAAAAATATTAGATATAAAACTATAATAGTTGAAATAAATAATGCAATACATATAGTAAATAGAATGGATGAGGCTGAAACATAAATTAAGGAGTTAAAATAACAGTCTAAGGAGCTCTCTTGGAATGAAGTGTAGAACAATCACAATTTTTTTTAAACAAGGAAAATGTTAAGACACATTATAGAAGTAGATCTAGCATGATACAGCTAATATAAGTTGTAGTGGGGAAAATATTAAAATAAAGAGTAGCAAATATTGAAAACATAATGTAGATGAACATGACAGAATTAAAGAAAGATAAATGGCCTCAGATGGACAAGGCACAGAGTGTTAAACAAGAGAGACAAGAAAAAGTTGACACTAAGACATGTTATAATAAAGTGCAGTACTTAGAAGGAAAATTTTAAGACTCCTGAAGGAGCAAAACATCTTTGAAGATGAGCAGTGGTCTTCATCATAGCAACATTGTATACAAAAGGACAATGGAGTCCTATTTTTAACATATTGAAGGCATATAACTTGGATTTGAAAGTGTTTATTCTTCTATGTTGATATTTCAATGTTCCAGCAATTATATATTCAGCTACGTAAACCTCTGAAGTTACACTACATAAAAGCCTTCATCGAAAGAACTTTTGAAAGAACTGCTAAAAATATAGTGACAGTGCTGCATATTTTTTCATAAAAAATATTAAGAGTTTTAAGATACCTTGGTAAAATCATTGTTTAAAAAAGTATGACATTTTTCCACAAAAGAGAAATATATATATTTTCATGGTAGCCTAGGATGAAAATACCTACTTAATATAAAATCATGCACATTTAAGAGAGGAAAAGGCAGAACTACAGATATTTAGAAAATGTCAAAGTTTTTGTTTTGCTTAAAGAAATATATATATTAATTTTTATATAGGTAAGGAAATAGAAGAAACAAATGTAGAAAGTGTGGTGAAGATTAAAATAAAAATGTTAGATAAAATGTGCAAATATCTAATCATTGTCAATATTGATTAGAATTAAAGTTAAAAAGCACCGGCTGTCACACTAGGGAAAAAATCTGGCTTCATGCTTTTTATGAAAGATACACCTAAAACATGTAATATGCAAAGACTGAAAATTAAAGAATGGAAAAGGATATATCAGGAACAAACCAACCATATGGTGTTGCTCTACTAACATTAGACTAAACAACTTTAAACCAAACAACTTCATTATAGTCAGTAAATAATACTGAAATATTTAATTCATCAAGAAGATATAAAACCATTCTAAATATGCAAATATAAAATAAAACACTCAAAATAAATATATAAAGCCAAAATTAAATTACAGGAATCAATGAATAAATCTGCCATTATATGGAAGATTTCAACACAGTTCTGATTCACCATTATGTCAAAAGAAAAAGAAAAGGAAAAATACATTTGTAAATTGCTTACAAGCAAAATTATATACAAATTGTGAGTAAAGAAAAAATAATTTTCTCTTGGTAGTTTTCGTGGACTTAATTTTTTTGTTCCTATCTCTTATTTCTGGATATTTTGTTTTCCTCTGGTTTCTCCATGGTTGACTTTTAGAAAGGAACCACACCCTCTGCTCATTTTTTGTTGTTGTTGTTCTGGCAGGAACTAAAGTCTTTTTTGTTGTTGTTGTTGTTGTTGTTGTTGTTCCTAATGCAATAAATAAATATACCTTGAAACACAGAAAACTGATAAACTGATTACTAGGTTTATTAGGTTAGAAGTAGATCTAAAGGAGAAACAAAAGCTAGTTCACAATCAAGACAGCCTGTTATTTTGAAGATCGAATGCACTGGACTTTAAACAATATACAATTTTATATAATTATCACTGTTTTTTACTTCTGTAGAAGTATAAGCAAAAAGCAAAAGTCATCCGAAGACCTTTTTGGAATGAGATGTTTATAAACAATCCTAAGTATTCAAATATCACTGACTATTCAGGAATGTACACCATGCCTGGCTAAAAAATTATGCACCTGGGAAATTGCCAACCCATTCACGTAGACTCTGGAAACATTCAGAATGTGCAAGTCAACAGACAAATACTTAGCCAGAGTTCTCAGAATAATTAAGAGAGGCCAAAAGAATATAAATACTACCTTTAAACAGGAGATTTAAGCTTCTTGAAGAGCTTGTTGAGATCCTCATCCCAATCAGACTGTGCCACAGGAAGTTTTGAGTCTCTCTAGGGAGGAATCAGGGGTCTAGAGAAGTCTGCAATTTTAAGTAGTAGCATATTGCTATGTATCCTTGCTTGTGAAGTAAAGTTGCCTGTATGGATGAGTTATTATAAACTGGTGTCAGCTGTTGTCTTTTAATCAATTATTATTACACTCATAACAACTACTTAGTATTCAACTAAACAGCCAAAGAAAATGTGTAAATGGATGAAACTCAAGCAACAAAGTCTTGTTAGTTTGTCCTACTAGGTCGTTTTCATATAATCTAATTGCAATATCTTATAGAAGTGGAAATATGTCATCGTTTGGCTAGATTTAAGAAAACAGAAAAGATCCTTCAGAATATATGAATATGAAAGTAGATAGTTAAAAAATGTCTGACAATCATCAACTATTTGCTGATTTGATAATTGATATGAAATAGTAAGCACACAGTTTTTTCTCTGGCATTTTATTGTGAAAATTGTCAAGCATACAGCAAAGTTGAAAGAATTTTACAGTAAATATCCAAATACCCACCACTAAGATTCTACCTTTAACATTTTACTATATTTGCATTATCATATATATCTCCAAATACACATCCCTCTCTGTATCCTTAATCCATCTTGCTTTTCAAAATAAATTTCATATATTAGTACTTTTCCCCCTAAAGGCTTTAGCATGTATATCATGAACTACAGTTCTATATTTGCTTACATTTTATGTAAAATTAACGAATAAAGAAATGCACAAACGGCAAGTGTACCTTTGCATGACCTTTGACAAATGCATGCACCTGTGTAACCTAAATCCCTAAGAAGACATTGAACATCATCACCAATCCAGATAAGTTCCTTCTTCCTCTTCCCAGTTAGTCTCTGTTCCTCCATCCCCATAAGAAACTATTAATCTGATTTTATGCACCACAGAATAGTTTTGCCTATTCTAGAATTTCATCTAAATTCATAGATATTTAGTCATACTATAATGATTTGTGTAAGGCTTCTTTCAGTATATATTACACTAATATAACGTTTTTGAGACTTGCGTTTTGGAGTGTATGAGTTTGTTACTTTTTATTGCTGAGTAGTATTCCATTGCTTGTATATATCACAGCTCGTTTATCCATTCTCCTATTGATGGACACCTGTGTTGGTTCTTGTCTTGGGCTATTATGAACAAAGCTGCTATGAACATTCTTACACAAACCTTTGTGAATGTACATTTATTTCTCTTGGGAAAATACCTAGGAGTCAATTCACTAAGTCATAGATTCAGTGTATGTTTACTTTTATAAGAAACTTTAGCACACGTTTTAAAAAATTATTATTAGAAATGTTGCTACAAAAGGAAAGAATGGGAGAGAGCATATCAGGTTTAGAATCAGTCTTACTGTTTAAATACAGGCCCTATTACCTTTATGACAATATTAGACATACATGTGCTAAATGGAAATGATATCTCAAACCTAAAATAATTTTATTTCTCACTTAAATATTTGTCCAAGTGGGTGTTCCTAGTCCTGGATTTTTATACTCTCTAGTTTAATGATGATATTTTGTTTATATTTATTATTCTCCTTATTGCCTTGAACTGAATTGAGAGATTTTTAACAAAAGTCCCATAATATTTTATTAAACTTTAACTTCAACATCTCCAAAATTTCACTTTTAACACGGTAACCTTTTTTCTTAACAGATTGTGTGCCAACCCGCTTTCCTACATATTGCTGTTGCTGAACTGCCACATTACTGTAAATAGAGCTTCTCAATTCCAAAAGTCATTCTCAATAAGCAAACGCCATGCAATAAAGAATTTTATTGTCCTAATGTTTAGCAGAAATTCCATAATTTAAGGGCAACAGAATAGCAAATTCATAGGTAAAAATATTAGCACTTTGGGGAAAGGAAAATATATATCTGTATAAATGCCTCAAACCTGTGGTTCGGCTACTCCTAACGTTTGTGAGTTCTCTTCCTGTTTCTCCCAACAAAACTCAGTTCTAGTAGAAAATGAGTAGGAAGGCTGGAGGCAGGCATGTGAATGGAGGAGAGGCATAAGAAGCAATGGGGTCTCTGGTGGTGTTTGACGCGCACTTTCCCGGCCTTGCTAGTGTGAAAACCACGACAGAGGATGACTTCCCTGCCACAGCCAATGTGCAGTCCACGCAAGGCCATGCTCACCGACACCGGAAATCCGGTACATCCAGTCACAGAAGTGTGAGTGCTATTGGGAATGATGTAAGCCTACTGGAACCCCTCATCACTGAGAAGCTGGGAGTGGAGGGAAAGGCGTCTAAAAACCACTCCTCCTTGTTACCCATTCTCACTGGCATCTTGCTGTTTATGGAGAGGAAGAATTGGACTCTCATCTGAGTGGGTTACTGCCAGTGGCATGTAATTCCTCACATCCTCAAAACTTATTCCGAAGAAAGGACAGTCAGCGGTTGACTGGTTTCCTTGTTACCTAAAAAAATATTCAATTCAAGACTAACTATTCTAATAGCTGTCCAATGTTGACGTCAGTGGGCTGTATTTTTTTTACCTTTTTAATTTTTTTGAATTACGTTTTGGCAATTTGGGAACTTTCCAGCTAACCAATTTTATGCATTTGAGTCTTAAACATAGTTAGGTATTACTGTGGCTTCAAACAAGCTATTGATTCTGAAGTAGTGGGTTTTAATTGAATTGATTGTTTTAAAAAAAATTTGTTAAGACTTTAATTGCTATGTGGAAGTCTTAGTAATAAATATTTGGTTTTTACTGACTTTAAGACTTTACTTTTACTCTGGTAGATAAGCTCAATAAAGTTCATATCCTGACACGCATCCCCTGTGCCTTCTGAAAAACATTCTCACCAATATGTTGAACATCAGGGGATACCAGTGACTCTTACAAGCAAAAAAAAATTGCTTTCTGCACTCGTTTCCAGCTGATGGAATAGTCTCCTGGTCTTTCTTGTATTCATATCAAGGACTGAATCAGCTTGTGAGAGTCAATGCCTGTTTTCCTAATAACCCTCAACAGAGCGCTCATTTCCTCTGTTTAGAAAGGGTGGTCCCTGTTGTACTCCTGGTACATCCTCTAGAAAAGAGCAACGGTTGAGAAAACCGATTGGCAATACCTTACAAAGATAACTGTCGGATGTGTTGTTAAAACATCAAAAAGGCCACGAGTAATTCCTGCTTAAGAAAAAACCATCTTCCTTTTTGTCTTCTATTCAGAAGAAACCTTTCCAGCAGGTAGGAATCCTTGATTTTTTTTTTTTTCTTTTCAAGGAAAGGATTGTGCAAATCTGAATAACTCCAAGATAATCAAGCAGTGATATGTGGTAGTCAATAAAAATAGCACAGCCTTGGACAGACCAGTGGTGCAGGCACAGGCCTGTAATCCCAGCACTTTGGGAGACCAGTGATGGCAGATCACTTGAGCTTAGGTGTTCAAGACCAGCCTGGGCAATATAGCGGAACCCCATCTCTACAAAAAAAAAAAAAAAAATTAGCTGAGTGTGATGGTGGACATCTGTCTTCCTAGCTGTTCTGGAGGCTGAGCATGGAGTATAGGTGGCTTGAGAGCCGAGATGAGATCTGCCATGACACTCTTGCCTGGATGACAGAGCAAGACCCTGTCTCAGAAAAAAAAAGAAAAGAAAAACAAAACAAAACAAAACACAATCTCAAACTAGCTGGTCAGCCCTCTGATATTTTATGAACATCTGGGCCGTTCTTCCCAGCATACTCAATGGCCCAAGCTTTTATAGGAAATAGATACGAAAGAATACAGTAAACTTTTATTGTACATATTTGCTGTAGATGTGTCATAAACATTGTAACAAACTCTAATTTTAATTGAAGCAACAAGAAAAATCTAATGCAATTTTGCACTGAGAAAGGTGTGCATGGTTCATTTGATTTTCTATTCAAAATGAATACAGACTCCTTTCATCTGGTGTTCCTCTCACTAGTAAAAATAGTAGCAATAAAAGGTTAATCCATTCCTACTGAGAATGGAAATTATATGTGAGAAAAAAGACTGATAGTTAATAGTAATCCTTTTAGAGAAGTAAGACCGAGATTAGTTTTTTAATTTACTAATTCTTTTGTCCAATATCACTTGAAATTTTCATATCCTTTTGTCTAAGCGTCTCTGGATTTTTTTTGTTTCTTTTGTTTTTAAAAAATATTTAGTATTTTGGTTCAGTGTCTACTGTCTTGCACTGTATCCAGTGTACAACACATTGGAGAGTTTAAATGTCAAGTAAATACTTAACAAAATATTTAGTTGTGCTATGTTCTTTAATACTTAAAGTTTAAAAGGGTTTAAGAAGAGAAAACCCTTATATATGTTTAATATAATGCTTTATTACATAGCAACATTGATGATGATAACAATAAAATTATAAAATTGCATTTTAATTCTTAAAAGTATCACAGAGTAGTAGTAAAATGAATTTGTGGTCTTTGATTCTTATTGTGAACAAAGTAGCTATAAAAGACATTCTTATAATGATTGAAAAAATTTGGTTAGAGACTGTGTGTTAGATAATAGTAGGAATTTATGGCTTATTGTTTGTGATAATTCCTTCATTTCACATAATAAAATATCATAATAAGTATAGTGTGAAGTGTCATGATCTGTATAATTTATTTTTACTTTAAAATTTTTAACCAAAAAAAGCTACACAAATTAAATATGATAACTTGTTGAATCTAAGTTATGGATATATGGATATTTCTTATACTCTTCTCTATACTTTTCTGTATGTTTGAAATATATCATAATGAAAATTACAAACACAAGTAAAGACAGAAGGAAAGGAGTGAAATGAAGAAAAACAGCAGTGAGTAATAAGAAAAGCTAATAAATGAATATAGAATCAGAAACCAAGATAGAGGCCGTAGCTTCTGCTACATATGCAATTATGGGAAAGCCATTAATTGATCTAAATTTAGTTTTCCTATTTTTAAAATGGGGATAATCTAAAATGAAATGCTGCGACATATCTACTAGATGGTTAAAATAAAAAAGACTGACAATATAAAGTGTTGACAAGTAAATGGAACAAATTAAATATATGTTGCTGGTAGGAGTTTAAAATTGTATAACCACTTTGGGAAATTGTATAACATCTTTTACTAAATATACATGTAATATAGAAAAGGTTTCTCTATATTTCAAGCAATTTCTAAATATCAAGCAATTTCACTCCTAGTTACATACAAAAAAGCAGATAAATGCACATGTCAACAAAAATGTATGTTCAAAATGTTCATAGCAGTTTTATTCATAATAGCACAAAACTGAAAACAACCAGATGTCTATCAACAGGTGAATAAAGAAAAAAATGTTTGTTTCTTTTGAGGGAAAGTAGTCTGGCAGAAAAACATCTTTATTTTGTGATTTTTTTTTTTATTTTTATTTTTTGAGATGGAGTCTTGCTCTGTTGCCAGGCTGGAGTGCAGTGGCATGATCTTGGCTCACTGCAACCTCCACCTCCCGGGTTCAAGGAATTCTCCTACCTCAGCCTCCCTAGTAGCTGGGATTACAGGCATGTACCACCACGCCCAGTATTTTTAGTAGAGACGAGGTTTCACTATGTTGGCCAGGATGGTCTTGATTTCTTGACCTCGTGATCCACCTGCCTCAGCCTTTCAAAGTGCTGGGATTACAGGTGTGAGCCACTGCACCCGGCTTTTATATATTGATTTTTACTCAGGCATATATATATATATATATATATATATATATATATATATATATATGTAAAAAATATCATTCTTTACTTAAAATGAGAGTGCTTTATATACTTTCCTGTATTCCATGCTATCTTTCAATTAAATAGAATAAATAAAGCAAAAATACTAATATTCAAATCCCAGGAAAGAAGAGCAAATACAACAATATGGAATTATTTAATAAATTATAAAACACTATACAAATTTCATAATTATAATTTTATTTATTTATTTATTTATTTATTTATTTATTTATTTATTTATTGTTTTTGAGATGGAGTCTCGCTCTGTTGCCCGGTCTGGAGTGCGGTGGCCCAATCTCGGCTCACTGCAAGCTCCGCCTCCGAGGTTCACGCCATTCTCCTGCCTCAGCCTCCCGAGTAGCTGGGACTGCAGGCACCCGCCACTATGCCCAGCTAATTTTTTTGTATTTTTACTAGAGTCAGGGTTTCACCGTGTGAGCCCGGATGGTCTCGATTTCCTGACCTCATGATCCGCCCGCCTCAGCCTCCCAAAGTGCTAGGATTACAGGCGTGAGCCACCGCGCCCAGCCATAATTATCATTTTCTAAGCTAAACTTCAAAATTTTTACAAAAAACAAGATTTTATTTTTACATTGTGGCAAGCATTGTTATTATTTGTATTATACTAAATTTAGTTCATCTTTTACTCAAATCTTTTTTTTTGGACTAAGCCTTGTCATAACCTAATTCTTATCATTTTTCCCTTTTCACTGATAGTGGAAAATTGTGTATTTCTATTAATTTCCAGTTGCCAAATATTCACACAAAAGTTAGTTGAGTTCCTGCTATGTGCCAAACATGGTGCTAGGCACTGGTGGCATAGATTTATATGAGACATTATCTCTTCTTTTCATATCTTCGCATTTTAGTCTAAAACTCAATTGTAATACTTGAGTTGCACTAGATTCCATAATTTTTAAATGACAGAAGCCAAAATGATTATTATACATTGAAAACAAAACACAAAAATAAATTTAGTTGATATTCGAATTAAATTAATTTACCTCCATTTTGCTTCTAGTAAGCTTCTGGAAGTTAAAAGGTATTCTAGGTTAAATTTTTTAAAAAATAAAACTTTGAATTTCAGATAATTTAAAAATATATTAAACTTGATCACTTAAAAGTACTTTTGAAACTGCAAATTATTATTTAAATATTTTTACACTATTAAAATTTTCTTAGAAATGTGTAAATAGCTAATATTATTTTAATTATTTAAAATTCCCTGGTCTAGATTTTTTTTAAATTTAATGTTCCATTCCTCAGTAGTAATCGTTCAGTGAATAAAATACTCTTTTACGCTTTTGATATTCTCGGAGACTAGCAAGTTAGCTTGCTTCCTAAGGTTTGAAGCTCAGTTTTTAAATAGGAGATTTTAGTGCTCATTTTTTCAGATATCACTCATCGAGAATACTTAAATATAGGTACTCAACTCCTGTGACTCCCATCTTTCAAAGCACTAAGTACAAATCGATCTTCCAAAAAGTGTGCAAATGATGCACAATATGCTGAGCAGCATGTGATCATTTGAACGAAAGATTTGAAAACAGTGAATTACTCTAAAACCCCTGGAGACCTTTTTATAATTCAGGCAAAGAAAGCCCCCATTCTGAAAGGTAATACATCTTTTTAAACACCCAGGGTTCCTGTGCTCATATCCCAAGGTTTCATTTCATAAAAAAATGTTAGTTGACATTATAAACAGATGCCGGAATGCACTCATCCAGCTCATGAAAAATTCAGCATAAGTTTAGCAAAGCATAGCAAAATCACTTATTAGGGGAAAATGCATAGTCTGATAGATGACCATGATTATCAGGTAAATTATTCATTTCTTTGCACAAAACAATCACCCAGTGAAGACTCACTCGTTATTCACAGGTTGTCAGGGAACAGAATGTGAGGAGTAAAGATGTGGTGTGAGTGAGCAGCATTGCCATGTAAGTTGCAGAGAAATGCTGGAATGCACAAAAGCTGAGTGCTATTTAATAAGTCCAACTGACACCAGGGAAAACATGAAATCTGGAGCTGCAGACTTGCAATCGAACTACTATCAAACTAGCATATCGGTGCTACAGAAATAGGCTAAAGCCATGTGAAGTCATCAGAGCCTAGAAATTATTTTTTCCACAAACTAAAATCTAACTGCATTAGAAATATGAACACAGATTCATGGCAATTCTAGTTTCCAATCTTCTCAAGACAAAAATAATCGTAAATTAGAAGCAGCACTGAGTAGGTTGCATGTGAAAACATTTCTGTCAGAGATTGAACTTTGAAATGATTAGCAGTCAATCTATCAGATTATAGATTATTTTATACTCTGTAAGCATTAGAAAATCCTAAATTTTTTTAGGATTTGTGAAAAAATTAGAATTATAGTTATGTCTAGTACAATTTCGTAAGAAAAATTCTTTACCTTTGGAGCCAATTTGAGTCACCTTTTATTCTCATTGAGATTTTCAGTAAATATTTATAATCTATGTTGTCCAGTTGTATTTGAAGTTGGTTTTGAGGATGAGTTGTAGTCAGAATAGTTCTGCTCTCCCATGTCTGCAGCAGTCATGGAGGATGTGATAAGATAGATGTCACTTCTCTTAACCAAAAACAAAGGGATTTTGTCTTCTATCTAGAAAGTAATGTCTTCATAGCTTATTATCCACAATTCAATCCTGTTTTATCTTAGGATTTATCTGGACCAGAGAGTTCTTATGTGGCTTGTAGCTGGAGCACATCAATGTACTAGTTTATTCTACAATGCAGGATTCCATCATTTTAAAAAAATAACTTTTACAAAAATTCATAGATTTTATTTTTTAGTTAAGTTTTAGGTTTACAGAAAAATTCAGCAAAAAAATATAATTCCCAAATACTCACTTTTGCTCCCACACCACAGTTTCTTCTATTATTAATATCCTCCATCAGTGTGGTACATATGTTACAATTTTTACTGATAATATAATTAATCCAATATCAATACATTATTACTAACCAAAGTCCATAGTTTACATTAGTATACACTGTATATATTGACTACTCAATGGGCTTTCACAAACACAAAATGTCATGTTCCCACCATTACAGTGTCCTGAAGAGGTTTCATTTTCCTAAAAATCCTATGTTCTACCAATGCATCCTCTCCCTTCCTCCTGCCAGAACATTGGCTATTATATTATACTTTCTACTGTCTCCATAGTTTTATCTTTTCCAGAATGTAATATACCTGTAGTCATACAGCATATAATCTTTGTAAAAATTGGCTTTTTTCACTTAGAAACATGCATTTAAGTGACCAGGCGCGGCGGTTCACGCCTGTAATCCCAGGACTTTGGGAGGCCGAGGCAGGCGAATCACGAGGTCAGAAGATCGAGACCATCCTGGCTAACACAGTGAAACCCCATCTCTACTAAAAATACAAAAAAATTAGCCAGGTGTGGCGGCGGGCACCTGTAGTCCCAGGTACTCGGGAGGTTGAGGCAGGAGAATGTCGTGAACCCGGTAGGCGGAGCTTGCAGTGAGCTGAGATGGCACCACTGCTCTCCAGCCTGGGCGACAGAGCCAGACTCCGTCTCAAAAAAAAAAAAAAAAAAAAAAAAAAAAAAAAGGAATATGCTTTTAAGTTTACTTCATTTACTTTTGTAGCTGTGTAGCTCATTTATTTTTATTTCTGAATAATAAACACTTCATTAAATGGATGTTCCAAAGTTTGTTTATCCATTTATCTGTGGAAAAATATTTTGTTTGCATACAAGTTCGGCAATTTGGCAATTTACCTGTGGAAAAAAGTATTTTGTTTGAGTCCAAGTTTGGCAACTTGGCATTTTTAATGAAAAAAAAAGTGCTATAAACATTTGTGTGCAGAATTTGTGTGAACATTAATTTTCAACTTATTTGAGTAAATGCCTAGAATTTACCTATGATTGCTAGATCGTAGGCTAAGACTACATTTAACTGCATGTGAAACACCAACCTCTTCCAAAATGACTTCTCAACAACAATCAGTGAGAGTTTCTGCTGCTGTACATGCTCTACAGCATTTGGTATTTTCAGCGTTTTTTTTTTTTTTTTTTTTTTTTCCCATTGTAATAGAAGTGTAGTGATTTCTCATTTTCATTTGCAATTCACTAATGATATATGATGTTAAGCATATTTTCATGTGCTTGTTTGCCATCTGTATATCTTTGTTTTTGAGATGCCTGTTTGGATCATTTGTTCATTTGTCAAAGAGATATCTTCACTTCAAAGTTTAGTGTAGTACTATTTACAATAACCAAGATATGGAGTCAAATAGTGTCTAATAATGGATGAATGAATAAAGAAAATGTGGTGCATATATGTAATATATAAATTTACATAAATGTATATATAAATATGTTGTATATATAAATTGTATATATTATATAATCATTACATATAACATATAATAAAATACTACTAATATATACATAAAAATACCATTCTTTCATAAAAAAAATGAAATCCTGTCGTCTGTGACATGAGTGAACATGGAGGACATTATGTTGAATGAAATAAACCTGATATAGAAAGACAAATACCACATGTTCTCACTCATATGCAGAACCTAAAAAGAGTTGATCTCATAAATAGTGAATATAACAGTGGTTACAGAGACTTGAGAGGGTAAGGGGAAAGGGGAAGGGGCAATGGGGAGAAGATAGTTAACGGGTACAGACTTAGAAAGGAAAAACAAGTTCTGGTGTCCTATTATGGTTTTTCTTAAGATTTGATTTACCTATTAGTAGTCTTTTGTGGTACCATGTGAATTTTAGGATTGTTTTGTATATTCTGTAAAAAGTCACTAGTATTTTGGTGGGAATTGCATTGACTGTGTAGATTGTTTTGGGTAGTATGGACATTTTAACAATATTAATTCTTCTAGTCAATGAACACTGGATATATTTCTATTTATTTGTGTCCTCTTCAATTTTTTCATCAATGTTTTATAAATTTCATTGTAGAGATCTTTCCCCTCCTTAGTCAAACTTGTTCCTAGGTATCTTGTTGTTTTTTTTTTTTTTTTTTTTTTTTTTTTTTTTTTTTTTTTTATCTTTTGTAAATGGAATTGTTTTCTTGATTTCTTTTTCAGATAGTTCATTATTCAGGTATGGAAATACTATGGATTTTTGTATTTTGATTTTATATCCTGCAGCTTTACTGAATTTGTGTATTAGTTCTAACAGTTTTTTTAGTGGAGTCTTTAAGATTTTCTATTTATTAAATCATGTCTGTAAACAGAGACAGTTTGATTACCTCCTTTCCCATTCAAATACCTGTTTTTTTCCTCTTATCTAATTGCTCTAAGACTTCCAGTACTGTGTTGAATAGAAGTGGTGAAAGTGGGCATCCTTGCCTTGTTCCAAATCTTAGAGGAAAAGCTTTCAATTTTTCCCTGATTACTATGATTTAGCTGTGGATTTGTCATATATAGCCTTTATGGTGTTGAGGTATGTGCCTTCTATACCTAATTTGCTGAGTTTCTGTTATGAAGAGATGTTGGGTTTTATCACATGTGTTTTTCTGCATCTATTGAAATGATCCTATGATTTTTGTCCTTCTTTCTGTAAATGTGGTGTATCACGTTTTTTGATTTGCATATTCTAAACCATCCTTGCATCCTTGGGATGAATTCCATCTTCTCATGGTGGATGATCCTTTAAATGTGCTGTTGAACTTGGTTTGCTAGCAACTTGTTGAAGATTTTTGTATTTATGTTCATTAGTAATATTGGCCTATAGCCTTCTTTTTGTGTGTGTGTCCTTCTCTGGTTTTGGCATCAGGGTAACAGTGCCTTTGTGGAATAATTTTAGAAGTAGCTTCTTCTTCAATTTTCTGGAATAGTTTGAGAAGAATTGACATTAGTTATTTGACTCTTTTATCTTTCTCATTTATGTGTCTGTTCCAATGTCTTTGTGGTTACAATGGGATTATAGAGTCTTGTTATACTCTTTTAAGCTGATAACAACTTAACTTTGGTCACCTAAAAATACTCTAGACTTCTACTCTCCCCCTTAATTTATATTTTTATTGCCTTAATTTATGCCTTTGTGTATATTGTATGTTCTTTAGCAAGTAATTGTAGCTTAGTTATATTTGAGAATTTTGACTTTTAACATTTATACTAGAGGTTTGAAGGATTTACATAGCACCATTACAGTATTGTTTTATTCTGAGTTTGATTATGAAATTACCTTTAATAGTGAGTTTTATACTTTTATACTTTCATGTGTTCAGCTGGCCTGTGTTTGGTTTCCACACTGTGCAGGACTGCCTATTCCTTAGGGGTCGGGCATTGTGTGGACTTGGGCAACATAGTCATGGCTGTTTTGCTGAGCCCAGATTCTACAGGTCAGAGTCTAGCAGTGGCTCTGATTTCAAGATTGCACCATGCAGTGGCATGTACAGTCCCTGAGAGTGAGGGCGGTGCTCAACTTGGGCTCCTACTCTGGAGCAATGCAGCTACATGATTTCAAGGCAGCTCCCTAAATTATGCTCAGAGTCTATGAAGACTACTAGATTCTTCTGAAGCAAGGACTGCAGGTATCTGAAGTTGCAATGGAGGCTTTTGGGGGTCCTCTGTTTACTTCTTCCCTGCATAGGGAAGTTTCTCCTGGCTCTGAAATAATCCTTATGGGGGATATGAGGGAGCAGAGATGGGATGCTTTGTTCCCCTGTCTGTACTGCTGTCATGGGTTTATGTGCATGACAGTGATTTTACCAGTTCATTGCTGTACAGCAGTACTCTCTTTTGGAGACTCTAGTTGAATTTTAGTTGTTTGCTTATTGTTTTGTTTTTGTGGGAGGATGAGCACCAGTTACCTCTAGTCAACAATCTTGCTGATGTTGCTCGTCCTACTAAGACTCACCTCTTAGCACACAATTGGAATTGAATTGCATTCAGAAATAAGGATGTATTCCTCATATATAATTCACATTTCAGTAGGCTCCACTGCTGCTATGATCCAATAAAAGACCCATAAGGAAATATGTGTCTATGTAAAAAGCAAATTTGGAAACCTTGTCCCATTTCATTAAACAGTAACTCCCTTTTGGGGAAACTGTGGAGTATGACTGCTCAAGTTACACGTGAGATTAAATAGCAACCACTACAACGTAATATTCAGGCTAAAGGGAACTGAAGTTTTAGTTCAATTTGTCTTCCTATGAAACCCTATATGCAATCAAACTAGTCAGGCCAAATCTGTCCTGGAGTTGTGAAATCAAAGGACTGGAACAGGGTCATTAAGAGTTGGTCTGGTCTATCTTCCCATCCTGGCACTAGATTATAATCAAAAGACCAGGTGAAAACTGGGCCTTGAGTAAGTTCACTTAAGAACCTGTTTCTTATAAATGAGTGCTTACAATCACAACAACAAAGAAAAATGTTGTACTGTGAGATCTTGGACTTGATTTTCTATTTCTGCTTGTCTTTCATTTCCTGCTTTATACCAGCTTTTGAATTCTTAAGTCCACAACTAATGGACTTTCTCTTTTAATGATTATTTTGCATGTAGTCTTTAACAAGTTGTATACTCTTTTACAACACTTGAGTGTGGTGCATGTCTTTACACTCTTTACGTTTAAAAGTGTCCAAAACTAGATGTGGATTAACATTTAAGAACTGAACAGTAAGTACAGGGAAGCCTATGGAGAAACACTGAAGCCAACAGAGAAAGAGCTGTTGGAGGATGAAAAATGAGGTGGGAACTAGTGGGAGGCCATGCAGCCCAGACTGGCCACAATGAATAGTTCTATCAGCAGTGAATAATTTTTGGGGAATAATGAGTGGGAAGAGATTTTTGAAAATGAGTAGCCTAAAGCATAGGCACAAATAAAACCAGCCTTTTGCATATGACTACACTGGTTAAGCCAATGATTCATAGAGGCTTTCTCCATTTTGGCATATTCCGTTCTTTTTTTTTTTGCCATTATGGATGTAATTTTTATTTTTTTTATTCAATATTTGTTTATATATATATATTTATCATTATACTTTAAGTTCTAGGGTACATGTGCACAACGTACAGGTTTGTTACATATGTATACATGTGCCATGTTGGTGTGCTGCACCCGTTAACTCACACATTTACATTAGGTATATCTCCTAAGGCTATCCCTCCCCGCTCTCCCCACCCCACAACAGGCTCCAGTGTGTAATGCTCCCCACCCTGTGTCCAAGTGTTCTCATTGTTCAATTCCCACCTATGAGTGAGAACCTGAGGTGGTTTGTTTTCTGTCCTTGCAATAGTTTACTCAGAATGATGGTTTCCATATTCATCCACGTCCCTACAAAGGACATAAAGTCATCCTTTTTTATGGCTGCATAGTATTCCATGGTGTATATGTTTGGCATGTTCCATTCTATCACTTGATCTGTTCTACTTCTTCTTTCTTTCTTTCTTTCTTTTTTTTTTTTTTTTTTCTTTTTTTTCTTTTTTTTGAGATGGAGTTTCACTGTTGTTGCCTAGGCTGGAGTGCAATGGCACAATCTTGGCTCACTGCAACCTATGCCTCCTGGATTCAAGCAATTCTCCTGCCTCAGCCTCCCAAGTAGCTGGGATTACAGGCATGTAGCCAACACATCTGGCTAATTTTTTATTTTTAGTAGAGATGGGGTTTCTCCATGTTGGTCAGGCTGGTCTTGAACTCCTGACCTCAGGTGATCCACCCACCTCGGCCTCCCAATGAGCCACTGCACCTGGCCTCCTTCTTTCCAGATGGCTCCTTTCTTAGAGATTCTACTAGGTGGTAGTAAGTTCTGTATCACTGCAAGATTCAGTTTTCTACCTCCTTTTCCTCCCTTTCTCCCTTCCTTTAGCAATAAATACAGCTCAGATACAGGCCACAATCTAGGTGCTGGAGATACTTCAGTGAATATAACTCTTGCCTTGGGGTTGCTCATAAACTGTTGTGTGAATAAAACAAATTATACACATATTTTTATTTTTCTTCGATTGGTACCCAATCTAATTAAACCCTGAAAAAATTGTGAAGTCACCTATATTATCAGCTTGGGCTGTCATAACAAAATTCCGTAGATAGCGTGGCTTAAGCAACAGAAATTTATTTCTTCCCAGTTCTGGAGGCTAGAATTCCAACATCAAGGTGGCAGCATCGGTAGATTCTGGTGAGGCATCTCTTTCTGGCTTGTAGATGGCTGGCTGCCTTCTTGCTGTGTCTTCACATGGTGGAGAGAGAGTTTTGGTGTCTCTTCCTCTAATTATAAGGACACCAGTTCTATTTGTTCAGGCCTCTATCTTTATGACCTCATTTAACATTATCACTTTCATGACTCTATCTCCAATACAATCACATGAGGGGTTAAGACTTCAACATATGAATTTTAGGAAAACACAATTTGAACCATTGCATCACCCAAGTGACTCTTCAGTGATCTTTCTCTTCTCCCACTTTGAACCCATCTAAGGTTCCATCATTCTAGTCTAACCACTCTGGTCAATTATTTAATATTAAATAATTTCCAGGTCAAAAACCTTCTGTCTTCCGTTTTTTTACCTCCTCACTCATAGAATTTGATACATAAGTACCATAGCACTTTGACATGTAATTAGTTATGTGTTTTAGCTCCCCTAATAAACAATAAGCACCTCAAGGGTAGTGTTCCAAAGATCCATTGGTGTGTTACAATCACACAAACACTTAGTGACCTAAAATGAGAATCACTATTTTATTACCTTGCATTGTTTTCTGAGTCAGGAATTAAGGGAGGGCTTGGTTGGATGGTTCTTGCTTAAAGTCTTTGTATTAGTCTTCTTGGGCTGCCATAACAAGAAGTCCAAGATTAAGGTGCCAGCAGGATTGGTTTCTTGTGAGGCCTCTTTTTCTGACTTGCAGACACTAAGTTCTTACTTTCTTCTTTGGCCTTTCTTCTGTACATGTGTGGAGAGAGAAAGGTCTCTGATATATCTTTCTCTTCTTGTATGGACACCAAATCTATTGGATTAGGGCCCCACCTTTATTACTTCATTTAATCCTGGTTACCCCCTTAAAGACCCTATCTCCAAATACAGTTGCTTTGGGGGTTAGGGCTTCTACATAAGAATGAGAAGGGACCCAATTCAATAGTCTCTTATGTGGTTTAGTTAGATAGTGGATGGAGCTGAAATATAGGGGGTTGGAGAAGCTGGGAGCTGATTCGCTTGTTCTTGCTCTTGTCTTATTCCCTCTCCCCCTACTTTTTCTGTCTCCACATATTTATAGGATCTCTCTGCACTGCCTCCAAGTTGACCTGTTTGGGCTTATTGGACTGCTTATATGGCATCTGACTTCCCCCAGACCAAGTGTCTCAAGAGAGCAAGGCAGAAGAATATGGCATTATTATGGCCTTGTTTTGAGATTGCATCACTTCTAACAGACTGTATTTCTTGAGGGAAAACCCCACAGAGGTTCAAGAGGCGTAGACTCTACCTTTGGATTGGAGAAATATCGAAGTCATATAGCAAGAAGAGCATATTGGTTCGGTGGCATTATTGCTGCTATTTTTGGAAAATATGTTTTGTCATGGAAGGACACAGGTTTCCATCAGTTTTATTATCTCCATGTCTAACACAGGCCCAATAAGGGAATATGTCCTATAAATAATTTTCAAATTGGTTAATTACTGTCAACTCATGTGCATATATTTTCCCAATGGAACCTTCTATGGAAAATCTTTTTTTGTTTCACTCATTGTTTTTTATAGTTATAATTGAAAAGATAAGCGATACTTAGGATACGAAAGCAGTAGCAGGACTCATGAAGAATACCTAAGCATATTTCCATGTCAAGTATATTAAATCCAGAATCAACTTAGGATGCCATTTTACCTGACATTGGCTAATTGACAGTGGTTATTGTTTTTCATACTGGATCTCTTACATGGTCTACCTGTTTATTTTAAAATAGACACTTTAGAATTGAGGGTTCTCCAGATGAACAAAAGCAATAGATGCACACAAACACACACACACACACACACCACACACACACACACACACACACACACACACACACAGAGAGAGAGAGAAAGAGAGAGAGAGAAAGATTTAAAAAAAATTCTTAGTCTTTAGACTAACAATTGTTTCACGTAATTGTGGAGACCTACAACTACAAAATCTAAAGTGTTTCTAGGCAGCCTGGGGACCCAAAGATAGGTTGATGCTGCAGCTCAAATTCAAAAGCAGTCTTTTGTCAGAATTTTCTCTTCTTTGGGATAGGTCAGTCATTTGCTTAAGGCCTTTAACTGATGAGATGAGGCCCATCTACATTATGGAGGTTAGTTCGCCTTACTCAAAGTCTATGATTTAAATGTTAATCTCATCTGAAAAATGCTTTCACAGCAACATCTAAATGTGTTTGACCATATATCTTGGTACCATGACCCAGCCAAGTTGCCACATAAACTTAATCATTGCAAACACTAATGACAGGGTTGGTCAGTGCTTTCACTAGGAACATTTAACAACTTTAAAACCACATCAGACAGAGACTTTACCCATGAAATTATCTGAAATAACTACTATCTGCATTCCACAATTTCCTCTTTGCTGAACTGACTCTGTACATGCAAGATCCTGAATAAGACAAGATGTTACAGTGTCAGGCTAACTGCAATAATAAAGAAACCCAACACTGTAGTGGCTTAACGCAGTGCAAATGTATTGCTCACACAAAAGCTTAATGTCCCTGAGATAAATCAGACATGTAGGCTCTTTTTAGTCATGCCTCTGCCTTCCTCTCTATTTTCAGCATCCTTTCTACTCAGCTGGTATATAGGGAAAGGGAGAGAGTAAAGAACAAGTCTTGCTCAGATGGAAGAGAGGTGAGAAAAACATTTACCAATGTCTCCAAGAATCAGAGGAAATCATAAACATTAGTGAACAATCTTAGGCTCAGACACAGGCCATCATTTAGGGACGTGGCATTCGTTGGGACTGCCCTCTATCCAGCAGTGAACATAGGAGTAGTAACAGAACAGGAACTCCAGTTAGGAGGAATTCACATTCTCTTTAGATAGCCTTGCCTCTTTATTGGGATATGGCTAACAATGTACTACTTTCCATTCTGTAAATATACATGAGGTATATTCCTTCCATTTTAACTACCTATTTTATTTTAAGTCTTTATGAAGAGAGAAGATTCTACAAAATTTCTCTTTGCTGGAAAACAAGAGATTAAAAGCAAGACTCCAGTCTTTAGATCAATCACTGGTTCCATATGGTGAATGTTCTCTTTGATGGCATCATTTAGAACTTCAAGAAATTTTGCTCAGATTTAAAATTCTCCTTATGGGCCTTGCCAAAGCATCTTAATGCAAAGCAATCTTAGCTTTAAAAATTTAGAAATTGCTGAGGAGATATACTGTTTAGAGCCAAAAACTGAAACTCGTGAGATGAAATGGGTCAAGGGAAAAAATTTCTAGCACATTCTAAAAGACTACTGCTCTCTGAAAATAAAATACCTTCATTATGGGTTTTAATGGTTCTTTTCTATATAGAGCTGCATTCATTTTTCTGTAGCTTATAGGTTGCACCCCAGTTTATAGGAAAATATGACATATTGCTGATAAGAGATTTTTCTTAACATTTGCCACTTCCTTAAGCTTTGGGATGAATCCCAAATGGACTTGGTATTATAAGTTACATGTTTTCTCTGTTCTTCAAGCAATATTGATCTCCTTCAAATCCATTTCTTTGTTTTCTAGAAAAACGGACATCTCTGTTTCTGCAGCATGTCCTATATGGCCATTTTCAGTGGACAATAAAATAAAATACATTCATTTCCCCCTCAAGAAGCACTACATTCTGTCATTACATTAACCCTGGCCTGTCTTAGAGCTTTCTGGTGTCTCTTAATTTTTATCCCTTTCCATAACACCATCTTATTGTTACTGGGTTTTGGGATATCTTGGTAACTTAACTATTTTATCTGCAAGGTGTTTTCCATACTTTATATGGACTCCCATGCTTATATTTTCTTCCATATTTTAATGTTTGCTGAATTGACATATGCATAATTTTCCTCACATATTTTTCCACTCAAATTTTTATGTACCACTATCTTCTCTATGGTAAAAAGAACCAAGTAATATTTCTTTAAATAGAATAGAAAAGAGAGAATAAGCAGCAGGAAAGTGTGCAGAGCCATCACAGTGATAGATTGGCAATATCTTTGTAATTATTTCTATCATAACTCTTACAGTGATAGCACACAATGACTTCAATAAAAGATATACGTATTTAAGTTTCCTTGGGAATGTCAAACACAATATGCTAGAGAGAGGTGCAAGGCATATTGCCGCACATTCATAATGCCAACAAATTGGAAACAATCTTATTTAAAATTTCTTTTTTCAAAAGTAATGCTTTCTTTGCTCTATCCCCTCTATTTTCTACACAATGTATGGGAAGAATAGGCAAAAAGATATTCTCAATTTGCAATGGAGATGGAAGGAAAGGAGAGAATCAACATTTTGTGAGCAACCTCTTCGGGTCAAGATTTCACATAAATTGCCTCATTGATTCTCACAGCAATGTTCTAATTCCTATGTGTGTATAATTTTTCCCACCATATGTATGAGGAAATGAAGACTCAGTTCAAGTAATAAACCGAAGGTTGAATTGCTAACAAGAAGCCACAGAGGGATTTGAATTAACTCAATGTGACATCAACTCCGGATGATTATGACACTATGCGGTGGGGCATGAGAAGAGAAAGAAGCACGTGGCATCCATAGAATGGCTTTGAGCACATTAATGCACCATTCATTAAAAGAATATTTAGCTATCTTCAAACCTATCCATTTTAGTGTTTGATGAAAGCTGAGCAAGTATAATTCAATTAGTTGTGATGTGGATATGTTCAAAGTGATGGTAAAGACTGAATTTGAACTTAAGATATTCATGACTTCATATATGACTAAATTAAAATAACTGAAAGGTCATTAAACACACAGTATTGATAACTAAAGCATCTTGCTGAATTATTTTCTTTGGCTCTCTTTGAGAATGAGGGAACATAAATTACCATATTTCCTAAGTTAAGTAGATGAGAGAGAATATATTTTTCATAGTTTCTTCAACAACTAAGTATACCTTTATGAATTATCCTAACAATTGAATCTTTTATCCTGTGCTTCCTCAAACACTTAATGTACCATAATACTTTGCATAGTGATTTATGCCTGGTTACCCAGGTTCTGTAAATGTGTTTGGAGTATTACATATATTATTCAGTGAACTGGTTAATGAGCTTTTTCAAGGCAGTGATCAGCTCTTTAAATGTTTTACTGGGGTGCATCAGGGAGAGGAATAATGGGAGAGAATGGCAAGGAGGCCAATATTTTAGCAAATTATGTACAGCAACATATAAGATTGAGAGGTAGTGAACATAAGAAGTAAGAGGAAAGCCAAAGAGAATGAAATCATGAGTCAAAAGAAAGAGATCTAGACTGAGAGGAGAACCAAATACTGCAGAGAGGTTGAGAAGCATGGGGTTGACAAAAGGCTACTTGTTTTTGAGAAAGTTATCATTGACAATTTTACTAGAGTGATGAGAAATTAAAACAGACTATAGAGTATTGATGAATGAACTGGAGATGAGAATGTCGAGGCAAAAAGTATATATTATCTTATTTTTCTAGAAACTTGATGATAAAGAAGTGGAAAAAGTTGGAGTGGTGACTTGAAGGGAAATTAAAACCAAGGACAGGTAGTTTTTGGATAAAATACTTGAGCATGTTTAGAGGTGGAACAGAAGGAATAAGAGGTTAGGAATAGATTGAGGATAAGCAATAGAGGATACATTATCAGTCAATGCTAATCATGTGTGATCTGGTACCAGACCACTAGAGTTTGAAACTTGAATTTATGATATTTATAAAAAGATATTTTATTAGTTCTGTGGACCTGGACACACTTCAGTTTTGTCACTTACTGAAGAGTGATAATTTAGGGTTGTTGTGTAGATCAGATGTTACAGTACTTCAAAACGCTTAGTCCAGTGGCATGTGGTAAACATTAGATACACAATGGCTATTATTATTGTCATTGTTAGAAAGCTCGTAAACAGAAATCATAGATGAAGGTACTGGTGCACAGAAGTACATAAGCATAACTTTTTCTTACTGAAGAAGATAGTACTGATGATGTTATAGTTTACATGTAGGAGGTAAAATGAAGGAGAAAATATCAGATGGACTCAAGTTTTTTTTTTTTTTTTTTATAAAGAAGGGAGTTAGATTATCAATTGGGAACAAATGCTTAATCATACTAGATTTGGTTTGAAACACCTTTGTTCCACTGACAAAGAGAATTATGAGAAAATGATAAGTAAAATAATGGGTAGAAAACATTGAAGACTACTAAAGTTGAAAATCATACATTTTATTGTAGGTTATCTCTACTGTTGGGTAATTTTTCTCCAGTAGTTTGCAATAGTCCAGCAGAAAGAAATGGGAAAACAGGTATGTTTGTTCTTCAAAGTTGAGGATTGGAGAACTTGTTATGATAAAAGTTTGGATGGCCATGAGATTTGTGAAAGCTTGTAAGAAAGGAGTTGAAGTAGGGTTTAGACTGGATTGGGAAGGCAATGAGACTAGGAAGGGATAATTTAACAGAAAATTATGTTGAGGTTGTAAAACAGGATCAGTAAATCCAGCTGTAGGAGGATGAAGTTGAATCAGAGGAGGGAATATCAGTAGTTCAAAATTTCAGAGGTATAGAAGTATAGATGTTGAGGGTGGTAGTGATCTCTATGTTTATTGGTCAAATTGAGTAAAGGTAAATTTAGAATAGTTTTGCCTTCTGTAAATGCAGCACAGAAAGTGCTGACAATTAGGGCTAAAATTTATTTATGAGGGCAGTAGAGATCCAGAGAATGTTTACTCCTCGCCTTGTAAGTCTACTTTATCAAGGTCAAAACTCTTATTGAGAAGGTATAGAATCCTGAGATTTGGGATGGGGACATTTGAGTCAAAAAACTTGAAAACCTGAATCCTCACATTCCTCTGAAATCTCAGCCTGCAGATATGGCTGACTTTTCTTTGTTGAAGATACATGCTCTATCATCTTCTGGAAGATGATATAGACAACACACGCTGACCTCCATCTCTCCTCTTATATTAACATAACCCAACTGGGATAATGCTGGACTTTCTGTAGAAAAGAAAGGACCTAGTTAATGTGTTTCAGGAAGAGCCTGGAGAATATGTGTGGGGCTGGATTCTGGGGATAACTGAATTGAGGGAGAACAGAACTTAGTTGGATAAGATATTTTATTGATATGGAAATGCTTTCTTTTGATATAGGATTTAACACTGCGTCAAAGATGCCAAGAAATGCTATTAAAATGCAACTAAGTTGGTTCTTAGAAGTTTGGAGAAGGCAACGGCATACATTTAATGAAGCAGAAATGCTAGAGTTGCGATAGCAGACAATGGAAGAAGAAACCAACAGACTCAGAGAACATGCTGGAGGGATGTGTTAGATAACCACAGAGGATACTCCATTTTCCAGAGCAATAAATAATGTTCTCGTGAAAGGAACCAGCTTCATTGAGAAGCTCAGTGGTGGCCGTCCTCTGTGGGTTATGGCTGATGACAGAATTGGTGTTATAGAACTGGAGTCCCTAATTGCAATGGAAATGTTAGGATTTTGGAATAATCAAAGCCAGCTTATAGTATTTAAACCATTTGAAGCAAGATAAATGAGCGGTAATGTCAGACAGGCATGTATATGTGTATGTTTGTGCATGAGCATGTGTGCGTGTTTCTGTGTATGTGTATGCTGACTCACAGAAAGCTATGGAAATGTTTAATAGAACATGACATGCCTAGTGGTGTGATTTAAACCCTACAAAAGCTAATTGGTCTATTTCATCACCTACGGAATGGTCTGCAAACTTGTGGGGTATCTGCTCAAATGTATAGTACAAATCGTTACATCTCATAATTCTCATTACTTAGTAATAGTGCTCAGACCCATTTACAAGTGACTGAAAGATTTTAGTTTTCACTAGGGCTCAGATTAGGTCCAGGATGGAATTGACATAATAGTCTGGGGTTTTTACATTTCCTGAGACTAAGTCTCAGCCAACATTGGTACTTGTGAACTGACAGAGTATGAGGCAGGAGTGGCCTCACTTATCATTCCCAGTGATCTACTGGGATAATTTATGCTTCCTGTCCCCAGATTTTAGGTTCTGAGCAACTAGAATTATTGTTCCACAGAGTGGGGATGGGTCTACAAGGAGATACAGTATGAGTCATGTTAAAATTGAAGGTGCGGCTGTTGTATGGTCACTTTGGCTGCCGGGAGTATTGGCTGCACTCAGCTTAGAGTTGAATACCTCTCTACCCATTGTTTTTATTCAAAGGGACCTGCCTTAAAAAGGTCATGCCCTTTCTTTGGGAACAATGACTAGTCAATATGGGGTTTTAGGGACTCAGCCCTTTTGCCTCAATTCCAGGCGCATATGAAGGGTAATCTCAGCTCTTGGACTTCCTGTGTGATTTTCTCAGTCCCCTGTTGTCTGTAACAGTTCATTTTCCATTTCTGCCTAATTCTGCTTCCTTCACTTCCTTACAAATCTTGTTTCTAGGAGCAAACTTTAAGAAAACTACTACATGTAATTTTCTGTCACAGAGTCTGTTCCCTGAGTACTCAAACTAAGTAATATGGTTTGGCTCTGTGTCCCCACCCAAATCTCATCCTGAATTGTAATCCCTATGTGTTGAAGGAGGCATCTGGTGGGAGGTGACTGGATCATGGGGGCGGTTTCCCTATGCTGTTCTTGTGATAGTCAGGAAGGTTTCACAAGATCTGATTGGTTTAAAGGTGGCAGTTCCTGCCGAGCATGGTGGCTCACACCTGTAATCCCACCACTTTGGAAGGCCAAGACAGGTGGATTGCTGGAGCTCAGGAGTTTGAGACCACCCTGGGCAACATGGCAAGACTCTGTCTCTACCAAAAATACAAAAAGTTAGCCAAGCATGATGGTGTGTGCCTGTGGTCCCAGCTAATCAGGAGGCTGAGGTGGGAAGATCACTTGAACCCGGGTGGCTGAGGCTGCAGTGAGCCAATACTGTGCCACTGCACTGAAGCCTTGGTGACAAAGCTAGTCCCTGTCTCAACAACAACAAAAAAAACATAAAAATTAAAAGAAATAAAGGTGGTAGTTTGCTCTGCTCTCTCTTTCTCCTGATCCCTTGTGAAGAAGGTGCTTGCTTCTCCTTCCCCTTCTACCATGATTGTGTTTCCTGAGGCCTCCCTTGCCATGTGGAATTGTAAGTCAATTAAACCTCTTTCCTTTATAAATTACCCAGTCTCAGGTAGTATCTTTATAGCAGTGTGAAAACTGACTAATACACTAAGACAGTAGTGGATTGGAGAAGGTGAGTACACATCCTCTTAGGAAGCTACTTGAGTAGTTCAAGGGTGGCCTTCTTTATCTTAAACTTGCCAATTTACTTTCCAACTTCTAAATATAATTTTCGGTAAAACTTTTTTTGAAAGGTCGCATAAAATATCAGAGTATTTTGTTAGTATGTAAAGAAAATAATATTAAAATAAATTTATCTTATACAGAAATTGGGCTTTATCAATTAGGGATTATTAATAGGAAAGTTAGAAAGAGAGATGCTGAATAACCAAGACAACTCATTATCCAGAACAGGTCCAGGTGCATAGTGGACACTCTATAATTGTTTGTCAAATCAATGCATGAATGAAATGTTTAGTGGTGTATTCTAATTTTCGTACTGCTTCTAATATCCAAGTTAGTATGGTATTTAGGATATAGATGATTCTCAGAAAATTCAGCGTTCTTTAGTTCTGTGACTAGGGCAAGATGTTTAATTTCTATGAAACTTTGTTTCTTTGCAAGCGTATGAAGGATAATGCAACTGTAGTAGTTTATAATTGCTACTATAATAAATTACTACAAATTTAGCGAATTTACATTGCAAATTTGTTATTTTACAGTTCTGTAGGTGTGGTACACAGAATAATGGCTCCCCAAATATGTCCACAAACTTATTGCCAGAACCTGTGAATATGTTACTTCATATGGTAAAAGGGATTTTAAAAATGTGATAAAGCTAAGAATTTCGAAATGGAAAGATTATTCTGGATTATTTGGGTAGACCAAATGCAATCATGATTCTTCCCTCCGACCCACAGAGACATAGTCTTTCTCTGTCACTGTCCAGGCTGGAATGCAGTGGTGAAAACATGGTTCTCTGTAGTCTCAGACTCCGGGGCTCAAGTGATCCTCTCACCTCAGCTTCCTGGATAGCTGGGACTACAGCTGCATGCCACTATGCCTAACTAATTTATTTATTTATTTTTTTGTAGACATGGAGTCTCACGATGGTGCCCAAGCTAGTCTCAAGCTCCTGGGCTCAAGCAGTCCTTCCACCTTGGCCTCCCAAAATGCTGAGATTACTGGCATAAGCCACTGTGCCTGGCCTATGTGAGACTTTATCAGAGGGAGGCCAACAGGTCCAGAAAGAAAGAGAAGTGATGACGGAAGCAGAGATTGGAGTGATGAAATTGCTGACCAGTACTGACATCTTGATTTTAGCTCAGTGAAATCTATTTCAGAGTTCTGAAATAGATTATAGTTCTGGCATCCAGAACTATAGGATAATTTATTATCAAATTTGATAAATTTGATATGGGTCTTATGTGAAAATCAAAGTGTCAACAGGGCTGCATTTCCTTCTGGAAGCACTAGGGAAAATCTGTTTCCATGCCTTTTCCCGCGTGTAAAGTTACATGCGTCCTTAGATGCTGGATGCATTCCTTCCTCTCCAAATTCAGCAACACTGCATATTTCCCTGACAGACTATTGCCAGGAAAGTTTATCCACTTTTAAGTATTCATGTGATTAAATTACACCCACTCCCTCATCTCAAGATTCTTAACTTAATTACAGCTTCAAAATACTTTTTTTTGCCATGTAGAGCAATATATTCACAAGTTCAGGAGATCAGGATATGAACATCTTTTGGTGTTTGTGGGGAGGTTGCCTTATTTTGCTTATCACAGCCACTTACCTTGCAAGGATTATATTAATATAAGATAACTGATGAAATATAAACATATGGCATAATGCAGTAAATGTTAACAGAGTTTTTCCTCTTTGGAGTTCAATCTCATATTTAATTCCTTTTATCTCCTTTGACATGTTCTAATGGTTACACTATCCAAATTAAATATAGTGACTTGGTAGATGTTACTTTAGGCTCATTTATTAAAACTGTTAAATATTTTTCTTAATTTCCCTAGCCATCTGAACCTTACTTAAAATTATTGAAGAAGTATGTAAATTGGGTCAAAACAAGCTCACATTCAAACATTTAGTTTTTAAGTTAGAACTTGTCCATCCAACAGATATTTATGTAGTGGCTGGTATGAACCAGGCACTCTTCTGGGCACTGGGGGGTTCGGTAGTGAATAAATAGTCTGAGCATTCATGTGGGTTTCAACTGAACTCACTCTTGAAAGTAAATTGTCATTTTTATTATGCCTATTCTTTATGTGCAAAGAATAGCATTATTTGCTTAAGGAGTACCCTTTTCTTTTAGTATTGTTTTAATTATTGTTTTCCTGTAGGGGGCTTATATTAAGTGTTTATTTAAATTCTAGATCTGTGGGTTCTTGCAAAGTTTATATTTGTAGGAAATCATAAATTCCAAATGTCATTAAACAAACACATATTCAATTAGAGAAATAATTAAATTGTTAACCATGAATTTTGGCAGTTTTCCAAGTATAGCCAGCAAAAAACAACTGATTTAATCAATTGTGATTGTAGATCAAAAGATGCATGACCAAAAGCTTTTACCTGTATGACTGAATGAGAAAAGTATATTTTTATTCACTGAAAATAAAATTCCTTTTAGGCAAGGACCTGTCCTTACTTAGGAAAATAAAGATATGCAACTTTTAGGTCACTTGGAGTTGGAAAGAAAAACACCAGGAATTGAAGAAGATTTAACAAAAATACTACAGTGACATTACTCTCTCTCTCTCTCTATTAAAAAAAAGGATGATAAGTCAGCATTTTGAATCTTGAAAGTAGCAATGAGAGGGGAAAGACAGAGATGGAGTCAAATAACATGGAAAGAACCCAGAGCCGGAATAGCCAGAATTGTCTAAAAGACTTAAAAAAAAAAAAAAAAAAAAAAAAAACCAAAGATATTAAGTATGAGATTGTTTTGTTTGCTGTGATGTTACTTCCTGCTCTCCACCTAGCCAACCTGTCTGTGAAGTGTGACCCTTCAACACACATGGAATGGGTTTTTTTCTGGCGAAAGCTAAAGAAGAAGGGTTGAAGTCCTGGTACAGAGCAGACAGAAAAGAACAACTTCATAACACAGAATGAAGACTAAAAATTCAGTAGATATAGAAAAGATAGCCAGAGGTGGTTCTAGAAGAGGAAAATTCCTGGGACTTCAGGCCGGTCTTATTCCCGTATGGCAGAATGAACCAGACTGACTCTGGGTTATACAGAGTTTGATCTCAAGGTGCATAGCAATCATTTCTACATTACAGGCTGTGATACTTTGATCAAATCACTCGTCACTTTCAGTCTTAGTTCACCTGCAAACATTGAATGAAAATTAAGGGCCTACCTAAGTGGGTTGCTGTGTAATTAAATATTAAATATCATCTTTGCAATTGTTCTTGTTACTGCTAATATTGTCTCTTCTTTTTTTTTCTTTGTCTCTTTCATCCCTAGAGGGCAGTAATTATTATAATAGTACTGTTAAAGACGATGAAGACTTACAGACATGGAGACAAAGAAGAATTGAAGTGGATATGAGCAAAATAAATATCTTTTCCTCCTACTCATCCAGAGTTATCAAAAGGTAGTTTATATTCACTGTCTCTCCTTCTTTATTTCTATTTACTCCTCCACCCACTTATCTTTCTGCTACCAATTACTTTTTCTAAAATGTTGCTTACATGAAGGATACAAATGTTCCAGTTGGCAAAATTTATTCTTCCCTTCTTTATTTTCATTGTACCTTTCCTACATTGACACAATTGATACATGCTACTTCTTAACATATTCTCCACTGTTGTTTTCTGTATTCAGCTTTCCTGGTTCTGCTCATCTTTATTTCTTTTTGGGTTTCTCATGACTATCTTTTCCACACACCTCAAATCTGTCAACACTGACACTCCCATTCCTGCCAGCAAATATCGTTATCCCTTTCACCTCTGCCTGGATCTGCCACCTAGTGTTCTTCCACTTCCCCACTTCCAGAGTTTTAACCAGTATTGTACCTTATTAGTTTCCAAATCTGTATGTTTAATTCCTGAGTTTCAAACCAATTTATTCAATTGTCAGTTGGAAAGCTCTACCAAGATCTCCTCAGATACCTAAACACACATCCAAAATTAAATCTATTGTCACCCTTCCCTAAAACTGGCTTCTAATCTATTATTTTCTATCTTATTTAGTGGCAAAAATATATACCTGTCACTTGAGTAGAAACCAGTCTTCTCCATTACTTTTTCTTCCTACACTGTACCCACATCTAAACAGTGGTCTCCAAACTACTGTGATCTTGCACCCTAATAGTAAAAAAGGTTAATCAGGCACTTCAAAATGAGTTCATTTATGTATTATTTGCATGCATTACCAATCAATGTATTAAATATAAGAAAATTCTATTTTTTAAGATAAAATAAGTTCTAATGTTTATTTCCTGCAACTGCTATATAGTCATTCTACTCTGTTTTGGAGACCCCTGCAATAATTATTAAATTCTGCTAATTCCACTTTGTTTAATTGATTTCCTTCTTTCGTTTCCTGCCTTTTTCCTTTCCCCTGCTCTGGCTCAGAAACTTGTTGCTTCTTGCCTGGGAGATTCCTGCTCCAAATGCCTCACTTCATGGTTTCCTGACTTTGCATGTGTCTTTCCCAAATCCTCACATACGTCTTATTTTATTTATTTTTATTCTAACTGTACAACTGAATCTTTCCACTTCCCTTCTCAAAACCATTTGTTAAGCGTTAATTGTCTGCTGGATAAAACCCAGGTCTGTTATAAAGCTCTGCGTGGTCTACATCCTTTTCTAGCTTGATGTGTTACTACTCCATTCTTTACATTTTAAGTTTCAGCAAAATCGATCTGGTGTGTTTTCTTAAACTCAAATATTTTTCCGTTACTTCTTTGCCTTGTGTGTTTTCAGTGCCTCTTTCGTGTCCTCACCCTGCCATTCACCACATTTCTTTTTCTGATTCATTTTATTTATTATTTTAGGCTCATACTGGTTATTGCATCATTCAAAATACATTTCCCCTGGTCACTGGGGCTAGCCAGACCAACATAAATGTACAATATCCTATGGGTAGCTCCACCATTCTGGAACTGATTCTAGATAGAGAAAAATTCTCAACCACCTTGATTACTCTCACCTTAAACATATGACCACAACTTTCAAGTAAGCTCATAAAGGCATAGTGGATGTCCCTAGCTATTTACTCGCTGAATATCTTGGATTATTATTTAACATCTTATTTTCTCTCTGCAAATTTCCGGCATCTCCTAGCCCATCCTCTATTTTACCTAGTGACCTTGCATCTTATTCACTAAAAATAAAAGCAGATGGAAGAGATATTATTCACTATCCCACTACCCTATTTGCCAAAGTGCCCAGCCAGCACCTGTAACCACACCAAATACTATGCTTTCTCACCTATTATCATAAACTATCTATACTCTTATCTAAAGCTATTCCTCTACTTGTGCACTGGATCACATGCCTGTCTTGCCTACTCAAGGACACTGCTCCAACCATATTGTCTCTTTTATATCAATCAATTTTTTCCTACTAGATTATTGTAATTATCATAAATACATTCTATTGTTTCCCCTATCTCAAAAATAAAGCCAAAAAAAAATCTTATTAGGTACTGGACGATATTAAGGACTTGTCATACATTTTGTTTGCTGTGACAGTGGTATTGTGGTTATGCCAAAATGCCCTCATCAGTTGAAAGTACATTCTAAAGTATTTTTAGGTGAAATAATATGAAACATAAGATATACTTTAAAAGTGAGGTGGGATATAGATTAAATTAGATTAGCAAAATATTGATAATGATCAAAGCTTGATGATGGGTACTATACTATTCTCTGTACTTATACATATATATATATATATATAAAATTCTTGATAATAAAAAGTGAAACAAACAATAAGAAAACCTATTGACCCTACTTTCCCTACCAGCTACCCGTACTATTTCTTTGCTCACTTTTATTATTGAATTCCTTGAAAGAGTCATCTATAGTCCTTGTCTTTAATTGTGTTCCTTCTCTTTTAACTTACTCCATTTAGATGTTCGCCCCTTCAGTCCTTTGAAATCACACTTTTTAAAGGTCGTTCATGTTACCATGTTACGGAACCCAGTGGACTATCCTTAGTTACTATTCCATCAGCAGAATTTGACAAAGTTCTTGATACACTTCCTTCACCACACTCTTCTGATTTTCTTCCTTTCCTTTTCTTCTCATGTTCATCTTCTCAGTCTCCTTAACTTCTTAATTTTGGAGAAACTCAAGGTTCAGTGATTGATACTCTTCTCTTTTTATATTTATTCCCTTAGTGATTTTGTCTGTTCATAAAGTTTTAAATAATATATAGCCATCAACTCTTAAATGTATATCTCTACCCTATACCTCTCTCCCAAACCCCAGAGGCATATATCTATCTACTCTACATTTTCACTTCAATGTGTAGTACATATTTTACCCCCAAATATCTCAGACCAAACCCCTGCATTATTCTCAACTTCTGTAACACTAGTTATTTACAACTTCATGATACTTATTGCTCAGGTCTAAAATCATTCATTCTTGCCTCTGCTTTATATCTATATTCAATCCATCAAGAAATCCTGTTGGCTCAACATCTGAAATACATTCAGAATTGGAACCTTTCTTTCCATATCCTTTATCACCATCTTTAAGTCATCATTATCTTTTCCCTAGGATTACTATAATAGTTTCCTAAGTGGTTTCTACCCTTGTCCCAACCTTCCGTTCTCAACATGAAGACCAGAGTGATCCTTTTAAAATGAAAGTCAGATCATGATATATTCCTCTCAAGATCCTGCAATGGACAGAAGTTATTTGTTACCAATTTTGTAATTTTGCATTGTTTGTATTGCTGTACAGTTGGAATTACATTTTATTTTGTAACTTAAATTATAAAATTATTCAATATAGAAATTTACAAAATAAAACAAATTTTCTTTTTTTGACTTTTATTTTAGGTTTGGGGGTACAGTGCAGGTTTGTTGTATAGGTAAACTCGTGTCATGGGGCTTGTTGTACAGATTATTTTATTCCGCAGGTACTAAACCAAGTACCCAATAGTTATTTTTTTCTGTTCCTTTTCCTCCTCCCACCCTCCACCCTCAAGTAGGCCCCCGTGTCTGTTGTTCCCTTCTTTGTGTCCATGAGTTCTCATCATTTAGCTCCCACTTACAAGTGAGGACATGTGGTATTTGGTTTTCTGTTCCTCCATTAGTCTGCTAACGATAATAGCCTCCAGCTCCATCCATTTTCCCACAGAGGACATGATCTCATTCTTTTTTGTGGCTACAAAGCATTCTATGGTGTGTATTTACCACACTTTTCTTTATCTAATCTGTCATTGATAGGCATTTAGGTTGATTTCAATGTCTCCCATTTGACAGGATAAAAACCCAATCCTTACTGTATTAGTCCATTCTCAGGTTGCTATAAGGACATAGCTGAGATTGGGTAATTTATTAAAAAAATAGGTTTAATTTACTCACTGTTCCTGAGGCTGGGGAGGCCTCAGGAAACTTACAATCATGGAGGAAGGCACCTCTTCCCAGGGCAGCAGGAAAGGGAGAATGAGTGGACGAGGAAGCCCCTTATAAAACCATCAGATCTCATGAGAACTAAGTCACTATCATGAGAACAGGAGGGTGCAAACAGCGCCCATGATTCAAAATTATCTCCACCTGGTTCCTCCCATGACACGTGGGGATTATGGGAACTACAACTCAAGATGGGATTTGGGTGGGGCACAGCTAAACTATATCACCTACAATGGTCTATAAGGGTCCCATACAATTCACCTTCCTATGACCTTTCTAACCCATTTTTTTTAACTATCGTCCACCTTGCTCACTCTGTTCCAGACCCACTCGTTATTCCTGGAACATATCACACATTCTCTCACCAAATTCATTGGCCAGTTCATGGGATTTTACCTCTGCCTCGAACATGCTTTCCCATGGTTTACGTGGCTCACATTTATTTGCTCCAATATCACTTTCTCAATGCAGTCTACCCTTACCACCTGATTTTACATTGTAACAAGACCTTTACCTCCTCTACCTTCATGTTCCTATCTCCCTTACCCTGCACTACTTTTCCTTTTTTGATAGCAGTTATTACTTAATATATTATGGTTTCTTTATTTTTTTAAACTTATTATGCATGTGCCCTCAATACAATGTAAACTTCATTTAAAAATTTTGGTATTTTCACTGATGTATCTTAAGGACTAAAACAGTGCTTGGCACTTAGTATGACCTCCACAAATACATGTTGAATGAAATGTTTGTTGAAATGCTACCTTTAAAACATTATATTATAGTTAGTTCATTTATCTGTCTCCAACAATAAATTGCAAACTCCATGATACAGAGACTGTCCTAGTCATCTTTCATTTAAAAGCCATATTTATTAAGGTACAATTTAAAGACCCTAAAATACACCTTTTTAAAGTAAACAATGAATTTTGACAGATTTATACAGTTACCATAACCACCAGCACAATCAAGATATAGCATATATCCATTACCCCAAAAAGTTCACTCATGCCTCTTTGCAGTCAATCTCTTCTTTCTAGCCCCAGCTGCTGGCAGACATTGATCCATTTTCTAAACTTGTTTTGCTTTTTGTTAAATTTTAGAATGTCATATAAAAAGAATGTCACAATATGCAGCCTTTCATGTCTGACTTCTTTCCTAGCCATAATGATTTTGAGGTTTATCCATGTTGCATGTATCAAATATTTTTACTTGATGTTTGATAAGGAATATTCTTTTGTGCTTATGCACCACAATTTGTTTATCCATTCATCAATTAATGGACATTTAACTATTTCCAGCTTTTTGATATTATAAACAAAATTGCTATAGTAGCATTATTGTGGGTTTCCTAGGATTCTCTATGTAAACAATCATGTAGTCTGTAAAGAGAGAGTTATACTTCTTTCTTTCCAATCTGTTTGGGGTGTGTGTGTGTGTATGTATGTGTGTGTGTATATATGTATGTATGTATGTGTGTTCCCACATGCATGAATGTGCAAATTTACTCCAGTTCAGTGTTAATTAGGAGTGGTGAGGGTGGATCAACTTTCTTTTTTATGATCTTAGGGAGAAAATTTGAGTCTTTCACCATTGTATGTATTCTGTAGTATTTTACACATGTTCTTTTTAAGACAGAAGAATTCCCTTGTGTTTCGAATTGGGAATTTTTGTGTGAATGGATGTTGAGTTTTGTCACCTGTTTTTTTCTGCATCTATCAAGATAGTCATATATTACTTTTGCTTTCTTTGTATGTTAATATGATGAATTAAATTAATTGATGTTTTAATGTTGAACCAACTTTGCTTTCCTAGGATAAAGCTAACTGAGTTGTGTTGTATTATCCTTTTTGTATGTTGCTGGATTGGACTGCTAGTAATTTTAAAAACTGTGTTTAGATTTAAATATTTATTATTTTTTACATCTATATTTATAAAGTATATCCTTGTGTGTTTTGTTTACAGTGTCTGGTATTGGTGATAGGTTTATTCTGGCCTAATAAAATGAGTTGTCAAGTGTCAAGTCTTGTTGACTTTCTTAAAGAGGTGATTGAAAATTTATACTAATTCTTTCCTAATTTTTGGTTGATTTCACTCTGTGAAGCCATTTTGGTCCAGAGTTTTCTTTGGAGGAGTCTTTAATTTCTGTGGTAGATATAGAGATAATATGATTATCTATTATCTGTTCTTTCCAAGCATTTGCTCATTTCATCTTTTAACATACTAATCATATTCATTAAATTAAGTTAAACTAATTTATTTATTTGAGGTGGGGTCTTGTTCTGTCACCCAGGCCGGAGTGCAGTGGCATGATCATAGCTCACTGTAACCTCAAACTCCTGGGTTCAAGCAATCTTCCTGCCTCTGCCTCCCAATTAGCTAGGACTATAGGCATACGCCACTACATCTGGCTAAAGTTTAAATGTTTTGAAGAGATGGGGTCTTGCTATGTTGCCCAGTGCTGCTATGGAACTCTTAGCCTCAAGTGATCCTCTTGCCTTGGCCTCCTAAAGCTTTGGGATTAGAGGTGTGAGCCACTGTGACCAGCCTATATTCATTTTAAAGTCTCTATGTGGTTGTACCATTATCTGGACCATCTCTGGGTCTAGTTCTGTTGACTGCTTAATTTTTTGACAATGGATCAATTTTTCTTGCTGGTATTTTATGTCTCATAATTTTTAAAAGTTTAAAATTTTCATGGATACATGGTATTTGCACATAATTATGGGGTGCATGTGATATTTTGATACAAGCGTACAATGTATAATGATTAAATTGTAATTAAAGTACCCATCACCTTAAACATGTATCATTTCTTTGTGTTATTAACATTCCAATTCTAGTCTTCTAGCTATTTTGAAATATACAATAAATCATGGTTAACTACAGTCACTCTACTGTGCTACCAAACACTAGATCATATTCCTTATATCTAACTGTATTTTGGTAACTGTAACCAAGCTATCTTTGTTCCCCCTTCCTCACCACCCTTTGCAGCCTCTGATAACCATCATTCTACTCTCTATCTCCATGAGATCAAACTTTTCATCTTCCAGAGATAAATGAGAACATGTGATATTTCTGATTCTGCACCTGGGTTATTTCTTTAATATAATGTCCTACAGTTTCATCTAAGTTTTTACAAATAATAGAATTTTATTCTTTTCTATAGCAGAATAATATTGTATTGTGAATATGCACCATATTTTGTTTATTCATCCATTGATGGGCATGTAGGTTAATTCCATATATTGGCTATTGTGAATAGTGCTGCAATAAACATGGGAGTGCAGATATCTCTTCCATATACTAATTTCTTTTCTTTTGGATATATACCCACCAGTGAGATTGCTGGATCATAAGGGATCATATGATAATTCTATTTTTAGTTTTCTGAGAAACTGCCATACTGTTCTCCATAGTGACTGTACTCATTTATATTCCTACCAACAATGTACAAACATTCCCTTTTTTCTACATCCTCACCAGTATCTATTATTGACTATCTTTTTGATAAAAGCCATTTTCACTGGGATGATATGATATCTCATTGTAGTTTTGCCTTTCTCTGATGAGCAGTGATATTGAGCATTTTTTTGATATGGCTCTTGGCCATTTGCATGTCTTCCTTTGAGAAATGCATATTCATATTTTTGACTCATTTTTAAATTGGAGTATTTGTTTTTTGTTAACTATTGAGTTATTTGAGTTCCTTGTATATTCTGGTTATTAATCTCTTGTCAGATAGGGAGTTTGCTAATATTTTCTCCCATTTTGTAGGTGGTATCTTCACTTTGTTGATTGTTTCCTTCGCTGTGGAGAATCTTTTAGCTTGCTATGATCCCATTTGTCCATGTTTGCTTTCATTGCCTATGCTTTTGAATTCTTACACAAGAAATCTTTGCTCAGACCAATGTCCTAGATTGTTTTCCCAATATTTTCTTGTAGTATTTTCAGTTTTGGGTCTTACATTTAACTATTTAATCAACTTTGATTTGATTTTTGTGTATGGCAAGAGATAGAGGTCAAATTTATTCTACTGCATAGGGATATCTAGTTTTTCTAGCACCATTTATTGAGGAGACTGTTCTTTCTACAATGTATGTTCTTGGTCCGTTTATCAAAAGTGCTATGACTGTAAATGCATGGATTTATTTCTGGATTTTTTTATTCTGTTTTCTTGGTCTATTTGTTTGTTTTTATGCTAGTATCATACTGTTTTTGTTATTATATTTTTGTAGTTAATTGCAAAGTGAGGTAGTGTAATGCCTCCAGTTTTGTTTTGTTTGCTCAGGATTGGTTTAGCTATTATTTTGTGTGTGTGTGTGTGTGTGTGTGTGTATTTCCAAATTAATTTTAGTATTGTCATTTTTATTTATTTGAAGAATGTCATCGGTATTCTGATAGGGATTGCAATGTATCTGTAGATTGCTTTGCATAGTATTGACATTTTTAACAATATTGATTCTTTTAATCCATGAACATGGACTATCTTGCCATTTTTTGTGTCCTCTTCAAAATTTCTCTTATTAATGTTTTACAGATTTAATTGTAGAGATATTTTACTTTTTTGGCTAAGTTTCCTTCTTGTATTTTATTTTATTTGAAGCTATTGTAAATGGTTTTACCCTTTTGGTTTCTTTTTCAGATTGTTTGCTATTGGCATATAGAAATGCTACTGACTTTTTATGTTAATTTCATATTCTGCAACTTTGTGAATTTGTTTATCAGCTCTAACACTTTTTTGATGGAGTCTAGGTTTTTACAAACATAAGATCATGTCATCTGTAAGGAAAGCTAATATTACTTCTTTTTTTTTTTTTTTTTTTTTACAAATTGAATGTCTTTTATTTCTTTCTCTTGTCTAATTGGCTAGGACTTCTAATACTATGTTGAATAAAAGTAGTGAAAGTGGGCATCTTTGTCTCAATCCAGATCTTACAGAAAAGGTTTTCAGTTTTTACCTTTTCAGTATCATGTTAGCTGTGAGTTTGTCATGTTTGTGTCTCATAATTTTTTACTGCTAACATTGTGTATAGATCAGTAGAAACTGAAGTAAATAGTATTTATGCCTTACAATTGTCACACCTCTTTTCCTATCAGGTCATTAGCATGGGGAGTTAAATTAATCCCAGTAATTTCACTGGGTTTGAATTTTGTTGTTGCTAGTTATTTTATTGTGACATACACTTCAAATTCCTACAGTAGAAAACATGTTATTTTGTTCTTAGTGGAAGTTCTAGATTTCCAGAATGAAATGGGAGGGGGTGGTAGTTCTGAGTCTTCCTCATCCATCCTCAGATCCATCCTTCTTTTTAGCAGGCCTTCTGTGCCTGCAGGTCAGATGTGTCTCTTGCAGTGGTGCTCTTTCACCTCTCTTGTGGTAATGAGCCATTGCTTTTTACTAGCTTTAAGACTATTTGTAGTGATATTAGAGGATGCCTTTGTTTTTCTTATCCGGCATCAGTCTTAGGTAGCTTTTTGTTCTTGAACCTGAGGAGTGGACTTTCTTAACATTCCTGACCTTTCTTCCTGTGTCCGCCAAACTCTGCTTTCTGTCTTTGGGGGATCTTGGGTATAGCCAAATTTCTTATTTCTCTTTTATTGCAGCAGGACTCTGCTTTGTATTAATTTAAGATCCTGAACATGAATGCACTTCCTGTCCTTCCCCCAGTGACAGATGCTTTCATTTTTGCTTCACTTCAGTGCAACGTGGGAAGGGTGAATTTCTGTCACTCCCCAGCAATTAAAGACTTTTCTTTTCTTTTTTCAGGGGGGTGGTTTTCAGGAGTGCTTTCTAGTCTTTTTTCCAACATCACGGGACACTAGTTTCTAACACAGCCCCAGTGCTTATCATCATGCACCTGGTAAGGGGGAGGTGAGTGTGAGGGTTTTACTTTCTAAGACATATGAGTCTAGGACACTGCTGGGTTTGTGCCAATTCTCCATGCTACTGTGCCACCTCTATGACAGTACCCCTGAGAGAGAATCTCTCATGTCTTCTGCCTCCTAGTCTTTCTTGTGAGCAACTGGTAGAAGGAGGTGTAAAATTGCTGGTAAGTTTGTGCACTCTCTTTGCATCTGGAGCTCTTAGGGATTCTAAATTATCATGTTAGCCCACAGTTAGCCTTTAAGTTACATTAAAAGTTTCCTTGTTTCCTTTCTATTCACTTCTGTTGCTGCTACCTCTTCTTCCCATGCTATGCCACGGATACAATAGTTAATAGTTCCCGATTCTTGGAAAAACTTGTTACATTTTAGAATTCTGTATATTTGGTTGTTTTGAAACCTTGGCTCTCATAGGTTCCAATAAAATTATGATTTTATAGATTTTCTGCATGTTCCTTGTATTTAGGATGAAAGTGATACTCTCTTGCATCTATGTACATTGTAAGTGGAAGAACTATCTTTTTAATCTTTGTATCCTTATTTGGGGCTCTCAGTTTTAGAGAACTTCTAAGAATCTCTGAGGATTTTTAAAAATTTTGCTTAATCTGTAGTTTCCTCCAGAAACACCATGGAATCCTGGTCTTTGTGAGAATTTCGGTTTAGAAAGACTTAAATGGTTCCAGTTCCCATGATCTCAAATCACAGTCTCATCATACAATATAAAACCTTTCTGGCAGCCATTAGACTCTCTTTCAGGGCTTCACAGTTACCCGCCAAGCTTGTTTCCCTCTCAGTGCCTTCACGTGGCTCCTCCACTTGGATAACTCCTACTTCATTAGCTCATATCTTAAACTCCACTTCTTTAAAAACACCTTAAAAATCCCTTGTCTAAGTAAGGCCTCCGCCTCCTCAATTATATTCTCACACAGTACTTCATTGATTTCCTTCTCCGCACTTACCATAGTTTATAATTTATAGATATATTTGATTATTCATTTAATTAGTCTCTTCACTGTTAGTCCCACTGGATCAGAGCCTCTGTGTAGTTTACTGTTATTCACTGTCTTGTTGACACAGTTTACCCTGTACTTTGCCTAGTGCATCGTAGTTACTCAAAATTGGTTGAATGATAAAATCCTTCTGGAGATTCGGGATAAACATGGCAGCTAGAGGAAAATAAAGTCAAGGCAGGCTTCCAAGAAAAGGTTAGTTTTGGCATAAGAAAAATGGAAAGCCACTTCTCAGAAACAGAATCCAAAACCAGGGCCAAACTAGGCCCTGTTTAAGTTAGTTCTTTAAACAAGCATACCAGTCTCTGCAAGTGAGCGAGTAGGCAAGTTGAATATTTGCTTTGAATTTATTCTCCCATGTGAACTTGTTAAAAGAAATGCCCACATAAACTTGAGAGGAAGTGATTACGCATGAAAGCGTTGGATACACACCTGACCAAAAGAACTCAACAGTCTTCTTAGAAACACAGAATTTAGCATTAGCATAGGTTTTTATGTATTAAGCAGCTGGCTTTTGCCATGCAGAGTGTTTCATAGAAATCATCCCAGCCCAAATTAATGAAGAAAGGACATAGTAAATAGTTTGCAAAAACTGGATCACTCCGTGGAAGAAAATGAGACTGAATTTCTGCCTAACACTACAAAGTTGGATTTCAGGTAGCTTAATCCTGCAAAGTTAATAGTCTGTGATATAGGAGAATATTTTTGTCACCTAAGGTCGAGGAACGACTTTATAAAGAAAATCTGAAAAGCACAAATCACGAGCTAAAAGAATGGATTAATTTGATTGTGTTAAAATTAAAGATTTCTTTTCAATTATGGGTGTCATGAACAAAATAAGCAGATATAAGAATGGGAAAGGTATTTATAATGTCTGTATCTGACAGGAGATATGTATCTACAACACACAGGGAGCTTTACAAATAAATAAGAAAAATACACGAAAAAACAATAAAACATAGGCAAAGTGGAACAGACTATTTGCAGAAAAAGTACTCAGTTATCAGGCGCAAAAGGGGATGTTCGATATTAAGTCTAGGAGGGATAATGGAGAAATGGAATATGGTGGACATACAATATGGGATATGATGTGGCAGTTAGAAGCCATAGCCCAGCTTTGTTAGTAACATGGAGAGATCTTATGAAATAAGGATATATGAAACATATAGTAATGTTAACAATAATAGAAAATACTTATTGGTATTTACTATGTGCCAGTTACTGCTCAGAGCTCATAACAACCGTGTGATGGATTATTACATCCGTGTTTTATAGATGAAGAAGCTGAGGTATATAAGGTGACATTGTAAGTGGACATTCTAGATCTGAACTTGGGCAATCTGGTTGCAAAATGTTTGCTCTATATGCCTAAGAACTACAGTGGGAGCTATAGCACAATACTGTCAATGAAATAAAAAATAGTTTATGCACTTCAAACTATGATACATGTTTATGTAGGATATATTAATATGAAAGAATATCAAAGCATATTAGAATGGAAATAAAAGGAAATTAAATAAATACATCAAGATGGGGTTCTTGCACAATCCTGTGATGAGTGTGCCAAAATGGAGGCACAGGATTAACTCCTTGGACAAATGAGAATATGTAAATTTAACTTAAACATATTTTGTACTTAAATGCAGTTTTTTTGAGTTTTTTTTTCTTTTTTTCTTTTTTTCTTTTTTTTTTTTTGAGACGAAGTCTCACTCTGTCACCAGGCTGGAGTGCAGTGGCATGATCTCGGCTCACTGCAATCTCCACCTCCTGGGTTCAAGCGATTCTCCTCCCTCAGCCTCCCGAGTAGCTGGGACTACAGGCACATGCTACCATGCCCAGCTAATTTTTGTATTATTAGTAGAGACAGGGTTTCACCATGTTGGCCAGGATAGTCTCAATCTCTTGACCTCGTGATCTGGCCACCTCGGCCTCCCAAAGTGCTGGGATTACAGGCGTGAACCACTGCGCCTGGCCTTAAATGCAGTTTTTTAAAGCATTGATATGAGGAAAGGCTAAGAAGCAGCTCCAGGAAGAGCCCTGAAACAGTAGCAGGTATGAGGTGCAGATGCTGATGAATAAAAATAACATGAGATACAAAGAGAAAAATCAGAAAGTGGAAGAAGAGTCAGCAAGATGGTAACACAGGAATATTCTTTTTTTTTTTTTTTTTTCCTGGAGGTGTTTATTATTTTATTTTTATTTTTTTTATTTTTTTTATTTATTTTATTTTTTTAAAATTTATTTATTATTATTATACTGTAAGTTGTAGGGTACATGTGCATAACGTGCAGGTTTGTTACATATGTATACTTGTGCCTTGTTGGTGTGCTGCACCCATCAACTCGTCATTTACATCAGGTATAACTCCCAATGCAATCCCTCCCCCCGCCCCCCTCCCCATGATAGGCCCCGGTGTGTGATGTTCCCCTTCCCGAGTCCAAGTGATCTCATTGTTCAGTTCCCACCTATGAGTGAGAACATGCGGTGTTTGGTTTTCTGTTCTTGTGATAGTTTGCTAAGAATGATGGATTCCAGCTGCATCCATGTCCCTACAAAGGACACAAACTCATCCTTTTTTATGGCTGCATAGTATTCCATGGTGTATATATGCCACATTTTCTTAATCCAATCTGTCACTGATGGACATTTGGGTTGATTCCAAGTCTTTGCTATTGTGAATAGTGCTGCAATAAACATACGTGTGCATGTGTCTTTATAGCAGCATAATTTATAATCCTTTGGGTATATACCCAGTAATGGGATGGCTGGGTCATATGGTACATCTAGTTCTAGATCCTTGAGGAATCGCCATACTGTTCTCCATAATGGTTGAACTAGTTTACAATCCCACCAACAGTGTAAAAGTGTTCCTATTTCTCCACATCCTCTCCAGCACCTGTTGTTTCCTGACTTTTGAATGATCGCCATTCTAACTGGTGTGAGATGGTATCTCATTGTGGTTTTGATTTGCATTTCTCTGATGGCCAGTGATGATGAGCATTTTTTCATGTGTTTGTTGGCTGTATGAATGTCTTCTTTTGAGAAATGTCTATTCATATCCTTTGCCCACTTTTTGATGGGGTTGTTTGTTTTTTTCTTGTAAATTTGTTGGAGTTCTTTGTATGTTCTGGATATTAGCCCTTTGTCAGATGAGTAGATTGCAAAAATTTTCTCCCATTCTGTAGGTTGCCTGTTCACTCTGATGGTAGTTTCTTTTGCTGTGCAGAAGCTCTTTAGTTTAATGAGATCCCATTTGTCAATTTTGGCTTTTGCTGCCGTTGCTTTCGGTGTTTTAGACATGAAGTCTTTGCCCATGCCTATGTCCTGAATGGTACTACCTAGATTTTCCTCTAGGATTTTTATGGTATTAGGTCTAACATTTAAGTCTCTAATCCATCTTGAATTAATTTTCGTATAAGGAGTAAGGAAAGGATCCAGTTTCAGCTTTCTACTTATGGCTAGCCAATTTTCCCAGCACCATTTATTAAATAGGGAATCCTTTCCCCATTTCTTGTTTCTCTCAGGTTTGTCAAAGATCAGATGGCTGTAGATGTGTGGTATTATTTCTGAGGACTCTGTTCTGTTCCATTGGTCTATATCTCTGTTTTGGTACCAGTACCATGCTGTTTTGGTTACTGTAGCCTTGTAGTATAGTTTGAAGTCAGGTAGCGTGATGCCTCCAGCTTTGTTCTTTTGACTTAGGATTGTCTTGGAGATGCGGGCTCTTTTTTGGTTCCATATGAACTTTAAAGCAGTTTTTTCCAATTCTGTGAAGAAACTCATTGGTAGCTTGATGGGGATGGCATTGAATCTATAAATTACCTTGGGCAGTATGGCCATTTTCACGATATTGATTCTTCCTATCCATGAGCATGGTATGTTCTTCCATTTGTTTGTGTCCTCTTTTATTTCACTGAGCAGTGGTTTGTAGTTCTCCTTGAAGAGGTCCTTTACATCCCTTGTAAGTTGGATTCCTAGGTATTTGATTCTCTTTGAAGCAATTGTGAATGGAAGTTCATTCATGATTTGGCTCTCTGTTTGTCTGTTACTAGGGTATAAGAATGCTTGTGATTTTTGCACATTAATTTTGTATCCTGAGACTTTGCTGAAGTTGCTTATCAGCTTAAGGAGATTTTGGGCTGAGACAATGGGGTTTTCTAAATATACAATCATGTCATCTGCAAAGAGGGACAATTTGACTTCTTCTTTTCCTAACTGAATACCCTTGATTTCTTTCTCTTGCCTGATTGCCCTAGCCAGAACTTCCAACACTATGTTGAATAGGAGTGGTGAGAGAGGGCATCCCTGTCTTGTGCCAGTTTTCAAAGGGAATTTTTCCAGTTTTTGCCCATTCAGTATGATATTGGCTGTGGGTTTGTCATAAATAGCTCTTATTATTTTGAGGTACGTTCCATCAATACCGAATTTATTGAGCGTTTTTAGCATGAAGGGCTGTTGAATTTTGTCAAAAGCCTTTTCTGCATCTATTGAAATAATCATGTGGTTCTTGTCTTTGGTTCTGTTTATATGCTGGATTATGTTTATTGATTTGCGAATGTTGAACCAGCCTTGCATCCCAGGGATGAAGCCCACTTGATCATGGTGGATAAGCTTTTTGATGTGTTGCTGAATCCGGTTTGCCAGTATTTTATTGAGGATTTTTGCATCGATGTTCATCAGGGATATTGGTCTAAAATTCTCTTTTTTTTTGTTGTATCTCTGCCAGGCTTTGGTATCAGGATGATGTTGGCCTCATAAAATGAGTTAGGGAGGATTCCCTCTTTTTCTATTGATTGGAATAGTTTCAGAAGGAATGGTACCAACTCCTCCTTGTACCTCTGGTAGAATTCAGCTGTGAATCCATCTGGTCCTGGACTTTTTTTGGTTGGTAGGCTATTAATTGTTGCCTCAATTTCAGAGCCTGCTATTGGTCTATTCAGGGATTCAACTTCTTCCTGGTTTAGTCTTGGAAGAGTGTAAGTGTCCAGGAAATTATCCATTTCTTCTAGATTTTCCAGTTTATTTGCGTAGAGGTGTTTATAGTATTCTCTGATGGTAGTTTGTATTTCTGTGGGGTCGGTGGTGATATCCCCTTTTTCATTTTTAATTGCGTCGATTTGATTCTTCTCTCTTTTCTTCTTTATTAGTCTTGCTAGTGGTCTGTCAATTTTGTTGATCTTTTCAAAAAACCAACTCCTGGATTCATTGATTTTTTGGAGGGTTTTTTGTGTCTCTATCTCCTTCAGTTCTGCTCTGATCTTAGTTATTTCTAGCCTTCTGCTAGCTTTCGAATGTGTTTGCTCTTGCTTCTCTAGTTCTTTTAATTGCGATGTTAGAGTGTCAATTTTAGATCTTTCCTGCTTTCTCTTGTGGGCATTTAGTGCTATAAATTTCCCTCTACACACTGCTTTAAATGTGTCCCAGAGATTCTGGTATGTTGTATCTTTGTTCTCATTGGTTTCAAAGAACATCTTTATTTCTGCCTTCATTTCGTTATGTACCCAGTAGTCATTCAGGAGCAGGTTGTTCAGTTTCCATGTAGTTGAGCGGTTTTGATTGAGTTTCTTAGTCCTGAGTTCTAGTTTGATTGCACTGTGGTCTGAGAGACAGTTTGTTATAATTTCTGTTCTTGTACATTTGCTGAGGAGTGCTTTACTTCCAATTACGTGGTCAATTTTGGAATAAGTACGATGTGGTGCTGAGAAGAATGTATATTCTGTTGATTTGGGGTGGAGAGTTCTATAGATGTCTATTAGGTCTGCTTGCTGCAGAGATGAGTTCAATTCCTGGATATCCTTGTTAACTTTCTGTCTCGTTGATCTGTCTAATGTTGACAATGGAGTGTTGAAGTCTCCCATTATTATTGTATGGGAGTCTAAGTCTCTTTGTAAGTCTCTAAGGACTTGCTTTATGAATCTGGGTGCTCCTG